>NW_023270757.1:1238525-1239346 GCF_011800145.1 Mirounga leonina | reverse complement strand
CTTTGGCGATGTTTCTAGGAAGAAGTTGCTGCGGCTGAGGTCAAAGAAGTTGCTGCCTGTGTTCTCCTTTAGGATTTTGATGGACTCCTGTCTCACATTGAGGTCTTTCAATCATTTGGAGTCTATTTTTGTGTGTGGTGTAAGGAAATGGTCCAGTTTCATTCTTCTGCACGTGGCTGTCCAATTTTCCCAACACTATTTGTTGAAGAGACTGTCTTTTTTTCATTGGACATTCTTTCCTGCTTTGTCGAAGATGAGTTGACCATAGAGTTGAGGGTCCATTTCTGGGCTTTCTATTCTGTTCCATTGATGTATGTGTCTGTTTTTGTGCCAGTACCATACTGTCTTGATGATGACAGCTTTGTAATAGAGCTGGAAGTCTGGAATTGTGATGCCACCAGCTTTGCTTTTCTTTTTCAACATTCCTCTGGCTATTCGGGGTCTTTTCTGGTTCCATACAAATTTTAGGATTATTTGTTCCATTTCTTTGAAAAAAGTGGATGGTGTTTTGATAGGGATTGCATTAAATGTGTAGATTGCTCTAGGTAGCATTGACATCTTCACAATATTTGTTCTTCCAATCCATGAGGATGGAACGATTTTCCATTTCTTTGTGTCTTCCTCAATTGCTTTCATGAGTATTTTATAGTTTTCTGAGTACAGATTCTTTGCCTCTTTGGTTAGATTTATTCCTAGATATCTTATGGTTTTGGGTGCAATTGTAAATGGGATCGACTCCTTAATTTCTCTTTCTTCTGTCTTGTTGTTGGTGTATAGGAATGCCACTGATTTCTGTGCATTGATTTTATATCCTGCCACTT
>NW_023270757.1:1105036-1233525 GCF_011800145.1 Mirounga leonina | reverse complement strand
AACATATAATGTATTATTTGTTTCAGAGGTACAGGTCTGTGATTCAACAGTCTTACACAATTCACAGAGCTCACCATAGCATATACCCTCCCCAATGTCTATCACCTAGGCACCCCATCCCTCCAACCCCCCACCACTCCAGCAACCCTCAGTTTGTTTCCTGAGATTAAGAATTCCTCATATCAGTGAGATCATATGAGACATGTATTTCTCTGATTGACTTATTTTGCTCAGCATAATACCCTCCAGTTCCATCCATGTCATTGCAAATGGCAAGATTTCATTCCTTTTGATGGCTGCATAATACTCCATTGTATATATATACCACCTCTTCTTTATCCATTCATCTGTCGATGGGCATCTTGGCTCTTTCCATAGTTTGGCTATTGTGGACATTGCTACTATAAACATCGGGGTGCACGTACCCCTTCGGATCCCTACATTTGTATCTTTGTGGTAAATACCCAGTAGTGCAATTGCTGGGTCATATGGTAGCTCTATTTTCAAATTTTTGAGGAACCTCCATACTGTTTTCCAGAGTGGCTGCACCAGCTTGCATTCCCACCAACAGTGTAGGAGGGTTCCCCTTTCTCCGCATCCCCGCCAACATCTGTCATTTCCTGACTTGTTAATTTTAGCCATTCTGACTGGTGTGAGGTGGTATCTCATTGAGGTTTTGATTTGGACTTCCCTGATGCCGAGCGATGTTGAGCACTTTTTCATGTGTCTGCTGGCCATTTGGATGTCTTCTTTGCAGAAATGTCTGTTCATGTCTTCTGCCCATTTCTTGATTGGATCATTTGTTCTTTGGGTGTTGAATTTGATAAGTTCTTTATAGATTTTGGATACTAGCCCTTTATCTGATATGTCATTTGCAAATATCTTCTCCCATTCTGTTGGTTGTCTTTTGGTTTTGTTGACTGTTTCTTTTGCTATGCAAAAGCTTTTTATCTTGATGAGGTCCCAATAGTTCATTTTTGCCCTTGCTTCCCTTGCCTTTGGCGATGTTTCTAGGAAGAAGTTGCTGCGGCTGAGGTCAAAGAAGTTGCTGCCTGTGTTCTCCTTTAGGATTTTGATGGACTCCTGTCTCACATTGAGGTCTTTCAATCATTTGGAGTCTATTTTTGTGTGTGGTGTAAGGAAATGGTCCAGTTTCATTCTTCTGCACGTGGCTGTCCAATTTTCCCAACACTATTTGTTGAAGAGACTGTCTTTTTTTCATTGGACATTCTTTCCTGCTTTGTCGAAGATGAGTTGACCATAGAGTTGAGGGTCCATTTCTGGGCTTTCTATTCTGTTCCATTGATGTATGTGTCTGTTTTTGTGACAGTACCATACTGTCTTGATGATGACAGCTTTGTAATAGAGCTGGAAGTCTGGAATTGTGATGCCACCAGCTTTGCTTTTCTTTTTCAACATTCCTCTGGCTATTCGGGGTCTTTTCTGGTTCCATACAAATTTTAGGATTATTTGTTCCATTTCTTTGGAAAAAGTGGATGGTGTTTTGATAGGGATTGCATTAAATGTGTAGATTGCTCTAGGTAGCATTGACATCTTCACAATATTTGTTCTTCCAATCCATGAGGATGGAACGATTTTCCATTTCTTTGTGTCTTCCTCAATTGCTTTCATGAGTATTTTATAGTTTTCTGAGTACAGATTCTTTGCCTCTTTGGTTAGATTTATTCCTAGATATCTTATGGTTTTGGGTGCAATTGTAAATGGGATCGACTCCTTAATTTCTCTTTCTTCTGTCTTGTTGTTGGTGTATAGGAATGCCACTGATTTCTGTGCATTGATTTTATATCCTGCCACTTGACTGAATTCCTGTATGAGTTCTAGCAGTTTGGGGGTGGAGTCTTTTGGGTTTTCCACATAAAGTATCATGTCATCTGCAAAGAGTGAGAGTTTGACTTCTTCTTTGCTGATTCAGATGCCTTTTATTTCTTTTTGTTGTCTGATTGCTGTGGCTAGGACTTCTAATACTATGTTGAATAGCAGTGGTGAGAGTGGACATACTTGCTGCATTCCTGACCTTAGGGGTAAAGTTCTCAGTTTTTCCCCATTTAGAATGATATTCGCTGTAGGTTTTTCATAGATGGCTTTTATGATATTGAGGTATGTACCCTCTATCCCTATACTCTGAAGAGGTTTTTTTTTTTTTTTAAGATTTTATTTATTTATTTGAGAGAGAGAATGAGAGAGAGAGAGCATGAGAGGGGGGAGGGTCAGAGGGAGAAGCAGACTCCCCGCTGAGCAGGGAGCCCGATGCGGGACTCGATCCCGGGACTCCAGGATCATGACCTGAGCCGAAGGCAGTCGCTTAACCAACTGAGCCACCCAGGTGCCCTACTCTGAAGAGTTTTGATCAAGAAAGGATGCTGTACTTTGTCAAATGCTTTTTCTTCATCTATTGAGAGGATCATATGGTTCTTGTTCTTTCTTTTATTAATGTCTTGTATCACATTGATTGATCTGCGGATGTTTAACCAACCTTGCAGCCCAGGGATAAATCCCACTTGGTCGTGGTGAATAATCCTTTTAATGTACTGTTGGAGCCTATGTGCTAGTAATTTGGTGAGAATTTTTGCATCCATGTTCATCAGGGATATTGGTCTGTAATTCTCCTTTTTGACGGGGTCTTTGTCTGGTTTGGGGATCAAGGTAATGGTGGCCTCCTAAAATGAGTTTGGAAGTTTTCCTTCCATTTCTATTTTTTGGAACAGTTTCAGAAGAATAGGTATTAATTCTTCTTGAAATGTTTGGTAGAATTCCCCTGGGAAGCCATCTAGCCCTGGGCTTTTGTTTGTTGGGAGATTTTTGATGACTGCTTCAATTTCCTTAGTGGTTATAGGTCTGTTCAGGTTTTCTCTTTCTTCCTGGTTCAGTTTTGGTAGTTGATACATCTCTAGGAATGCATCCATTTCTTCTAGGTTATCTAATTTGCTGGCATAGAGTTGCTCATAATATGTTCTTATAATTGTTTGTATTTCTTTGGTGTTGGTTACAATCTCTCCTCTTTCATTCATGATTTTATTTATTTGGGTCCTTTCTCTTTTCTTTTTGATAAGTCTGGCCAGGGGTTTATCAATCTTGTTAATTCTTTCAAAGAACCAGCTCCTAGTTTCGTTGATCTGTTCTACTGTTCTTTTGGTTTCTATTTCATTGATTTCTGCTCTGATCTTTATTATTTCTCTTCTCCTGCTGGGTTTAGGCTTTATTTGCTGTTCTTTCTCCAGCTCCTTTAGGTGTAGGGTTAGGTTGTGTACTTGGGACCTTTCTTGTTTCTTGAGAAAGGCTTGTATTGCTATATACTTTCCTCTTAGGACTGCCTTTGCTGCATCCCTGAGATTTTGAACAGTTGTGTTTTCATTTTCATTGGTTTCCATGAATTTTTTTAATTCTTCTTTAATTTCCTGGTTGACCCTTTCATTCTTTAGTAGGATGCTCTTTAGCCTCCATGTATTTGAGTTCTTTCCAACTTTCCTCTTGTGATTGAGTTCTAGTTTCAAAGCATTGTGGTCTGAAAATAGGCAGGGACTGATCCCAATCTTTTGGTTTCGGTTGAGACCTGATTTGTGACCTAGGATGTGATCTATTCTGGATAATGTTCCATGGGCACTAGAGAAGAATGTGTATTCCATTGCTTTGGGATGGAATGTTCTGAATATGTCTGTGAAGTCCATTTGGTCCAGTGTGTCATTTAAAGTCTTTATTTCCTTGTTGATCTTTTGCTTAGATGATCTGTCCATTTCAGTGAGGGGGGTGTTAAAGTCCCCCACTATTATTGTATTGTTGTCGATGTGTTTCTTTGATTTTGTTATTAATTGGCTTATATAATTGGCTGCTCCCATGTTAGGGGCATAGATATTTACAATTGTTAGATCTTCTTGTTGGATAGACCCTTTAAGTATGATATAGTGTCCTTCCTCGTCTCTTATTAAAAGTCTTTGGTTTAAAATCTAATTTGATATAAGGATTGCCACCCTAGCTTTCTTTTGGTGTCCATTAGCATGGTAAATGGTTTTCCACCCCCTCACTTTCTATCTGGGGGTGTCTTTGGGTCTAAAATGGGTCTCTTGCAGACAGCGTATCAGTGGGTCTTGTTTTTTTTTTATCCCATCTGACCCTGTGTCTTTTGATTGGGGCATTGAGCCCATTTACATTCAGGGTAACTATTGAAAGATATGAATTTAGTGCCATTGTATTGCTTGTAAGGTGACTGTTGCTGTATATTGTCTGTGTTCCTTTCTGGTCTATGTTACTTTTAGACTCTCTCTTTGCTTAGAGGACCCCTTTCAAGATTTCTTGTAGGGCTGGTTTCATGTTTGCAAATTCCTTTAGTTTTTGTTTGTCCTGGAAACTTTTTATCTCTCCTTCTATTTTCAATGACAGCCTAGCTGGATACAGTATTCTTGGCTGCATATTTTTCTCATTTAGTGCTCTGAATATATCATGCCAGTCCTTTCTGGCCTGCTAGGTCTCTGTGGATAAGTCTGTTGCCAATCTAATGTTTCTACCATTGTAGGTTACAGATCTCTTGTCCTGAGCTGCTTTCAGGATTTTCTCTTTGTCTCTGAGACTCGTAAGTTTTACTATTAGATATCGGGGTGTTGACCTATTTTTATTGATTTTGAGGGCGGTTCTTTGTGCCTCCTGGATTTTGATGCCTGTTTCCTTCCCCAAATTAGGGAAGTTCTCTGCTATAATTTGCTCCAATATACCTTCTGCCCCTCTCTCTCTTTCTTCTTCTTCTGGGATTCCAATTATTCTAATATTGTTTCATCTTATGGTATCACTTATCTCTCGAATTCTGCCCTCGTGATCCAGTAGTTGTTTATCTCTCTTTTTCTCAGCTTCTTTATTTTCCATCATTTGGTCTTCTATATCACTAATTCTTTCTTCTGCCTCATTTATCCTAGCAGTTAGAGACTCCCATTTTTGATTGCACCTCACTAATAGCCTTTTTAAAGATTTCGACTTGGTTAGATTTTAGTTCTTTTATTTCTCCAGAAGGGGCTTCTCTAATATCTTCTATGCTTTTTTCAAGCTCAGCTTGTATCTTTAAAATTGTCATTCTGAACTCTATTTCCAATATCTTGCTAATGTCTGTATTGATTAGGTCCATGGCAGTCGGTACTGCCTCTTGTTCTTTTTTTTGAGGTGATTTTTTCTGTCTTGTCATTTTGTCCAGAGGAGAATAGATGAATGAGAGAACAAAATGCTAACAGGGTAACAACGACCCCAGAAAAATATACACTAAACAAATCAGAAGAGACCTGAAACCGGGGGAAAAGAAAGGGAAAGAAAGAAAAAAGAAAAAAAAAAAAAGAAAATGATAAAAAACAAAACAAAACCAGAATATGATCAAATATGATCAGGCTGGTGCATAGATCAGTGCCACACACTAGATTTTGGGTGTATTTTGGTCTGTTAGAAGAAAGTGACTCCCAAAATTTTAAAGAAAGAGAAGCTTATATATGTACAAAAATAAAGGTAAATATGATGAAGGGATGGCCTATGACTGTAAAGATGAAAATTATAAAAGATTTTATAAAAGGAATTGATAAGATAAGGAGTTGGTTGGAAAAAGAAAGAAGAGGATTTAAAAAAAAAAAGGGAGAGAATGTGATCAGGCAGGAGACTAGAACAAAGCCATATACTAGAGATTTAGGGTATATTTTTGTTTGTTAGAAGAAACTGTATCCCAAAATTTTAAAGAGAGAACAACTTATATATATATACCAAAAATAAGGTTAACTACTATGAAGGGATAGAATATGACTCTAAAAATGAAAAATAAAAAAGATTTTTTAAAAAGGGATTGATAAGATGTTGGTTGAAAAAGGGAATAAGAAAAATTAAAAAAAAAAAAGACAGTTAAAAAAAATTAACTTTGAAAGACTAAAGAATCATGGTAAAAAAGCCATGGATTCTATGCGCAGTATTCCCCTAACACTGGAGTTCCACCATTCTCATTGATTGGTAAACTTGGTCTTGGCTGGCTGTTCTTGCTGATCTTCTGGGGGAGGGGACTGTTGCCGTGGTTCCCAAATGTCTTTGCCGGAGGCAGAATTGCCCTGCCCTTGCTGGCTAAGTAATCTGTTGGGGTTTGCTCTCGGGAGCTTTTGTTCCCTGCAAGCTTTTGGTACAGCTTTGGAAGACGAGAGTGCAAATGGCGGCCTCCCAATCTCCACCCCGAAGGAGCCGAGAACTTGGGGCCCCCCTCCTCAGTGTGCTCCCAGAGAATAGCAGTCACTCCCGTCTCCCCGTCTCTGGCCGCACTCCGTGCTCACCTGGCCTGTGACCGCGCGCCTCTATCTCTGGCACCCGACCCCGGGTGGAGTCTCCAAACCCAGCAGATCCCTGCAGTGCGCTCCTGCGCCACTCCTCACGGGGGAGGAAGGGGAGTCTCCCCGGATCTGCCGCTTGTTGGGTCCCTGCTGGAGGAGCAGGGGCCCGACTGTGCTGCGGATCACGGTTTATGGCCACCCCGAGCTGAGAGCCCGCGCCTGGGCTCCGCCTCTGCAGCCGGCTTCCCTGCTCAGATACCTGGGAGCTCTGCCACACTCAGGCACTCCTGGTCTTTCTGTGACCCCTAGGGTCCTGAGACCACACTGTCCCGGAGGGTTCCACCCCCCGCTTAGCCACCAGAGTGACGTCCCTCAGCGGAGCAGACTTTTAAAAGTTCCGATTTTGTGCTCCGCGGCTCTATCACTTGCCAGAAGCGGCCAACAGAGGCCCCCTCCCCCACTGTCTGTCCTCCTGAATATCGCCTGGGATTCACTTCTCCGCACGTCCTACCTTCCAGAAAGTGGTCACTTTTCTGTTCAGAGAGTTGTTGCTATTCTTTTTTTCGATCTCCTGTTGAGTTTGTAGGTGTTCAGAATGGTTTGATCCCTATCCAGCTGAATTCCTGAGACCAGACGAAAACCAGGTCTCCTACTCCTCCGCCATCTTGCTCCTCCCCTCAAAATATATATATTCTTGATAACTTTATATTTACTACTGTTCATCAAAAAACATCAGAGAGAATTAGCCAATATTTTGTAAGATAAGGGAAATGAAATAATGAAAATTAGAAAAATATTTGCACCTCAGTTGGCAGCTTGTAGTGCTAGAGCTAAAAAATAGTTTGGGAATTATGCCATTATTAGAAATTGTGAAAGGGGGTAGTTAAATATTTGAGAAATGAAAAAAATTCATTTGGAATGAATTGGAGAACTAGGGTTTTTAACACATCTTTATTGAGATGTAACACACATACCATTAAATTTATATTTTAAAAATGTACAGTTGTTTTTAGCGAGGAAGAATTTTATTTAGTGAAGAAGAAATGATACTGACAATGAATGGTGGTCTAGAACATCTGATGTTGTGGAAAAATAAGGACGTGTGGGTCCTACAACAGTGTTTTTTTTCAGTATTGTTTTGGCTATTCTGGGTCCTTTGCACTTCCTTTTTTTTTTTTTTAAGATTTTATTTATTTATTCATGAGAGACGGAGAGAGAGAGAGAGAGGGAGAGAGAGGGAGAGGCAGAGGCAGAGGGAGAAGCAGGCTCCCTGCTGAGCAGGGAGCCCGATGCGGGACTTGATCCCAGGACTCTGGGATCATGACCTGAGCTGAAAGCAGACGCTTAACCATCTGAGCCACCCAGGTGCCCTCCTTTGCACTTCCATATGAATTCCTACAAGGAGGTCACCTAGGATTTTGATAGGGATTGTGTTGAATTTGTAGTCTAATTTGGGGAGTGTTGCTATCTTAACAATATTAAGTCCTTCAATCCATGAACACGGGAATTCTCTCCATTTATTTAGGTCTTCTTTAATTTCTTTAATTTGTTTCAACATTTTTTTGTAGCTTTTCAGAGTACATGTTTTATGTCTCTTTAGTTACATTTAATCCAAGTATTTAATTTTTTTCAAAGCTATTATGAATGGAATTGTTTTCTTAATTTTATTTTGGGATTGTCCTTCGCTACTGTATAGAAATACAACTGATTTTTGTATATTATCTTATATCCAGCAACCTTGCTGAACTTGTGTATTAGTTCTAACAGTCTTTTAGTGGGTCCTTGGAATAGCTTATATACAAGATCATATCATTTGGAAATAGAGAGTTTCACTTCCTCCTTTCCAATCAAGATGTCTTTTATTTCATTTTCTTTCCTAATTATCTTGGTTAGAACCTCCAGGACTATGTTGAATAGAAGTGGCAAGAGCTGTCTTTTCCTGACCTCAGGGGGAGGTGTTCAGTCTTTCACCATTGACTATATGCAGGCTGTGGGTTTTTCACAGATGGGCTTTATCAGGTTGAGAAAGTTCTGTTCTATTTTAGTTTACTGAGTGTTTTTTATCATGAAGAGGTATTGGATTTTGTCAAATGCTTTTCCTGCATCTATTAAGATGATCATGTAGTTTTTGTCCTTTATTCTGTTGATATGGTATATTACATTAATTATTGTCAGATGTTTGGAGATTTCATTTTAATAAATAACATTGTAATAGAGATGTCAGTACTTTCTTGAACTTTATAAGAAAGAAATGTTTCAGTTATTAAAACTGACATATTAATTTGGCAAACTATCACAGTGATTGAATACATACAAACATATTATTCTTGACACCTGTCAACATAATGTGATAAAGGGACATAATGCTGTTGATAATGGAATAGCCTACGTTTCATGGAAAATATTGACAAGTCTTGATTTTGTCATTCCTCATATTGACTTACACTCTTTGGCTGTACATTTAATAAGGATGCTTGTGTTTTACATTTTGGATTGTTGGTAAAATAATTGAATAAAGCAATGCCATTGACTGACATCCCCTGTGCTATTCTTTTAGAGACTGCTGTCCAAGTGTACATGAATCCATTAATCAATTCTTTAATGTTTTTAATGAAATCTACCCAGTAATGTTATCATGAAGAGCACATAACTTCATCTTATTCAAAAATACATCTTAGGAAGCTTATTCAAAATAAAAATATATATGGTTAATTTCATTGTACTGTGTGCTCTGTGAGGACAGTTACTTTGTTACTGTGTTATCCCCAAACCCTTGAACAGATCCTGACACACAGAAGGATCTTAATAATCACGTTACATGAGTGAGTGATTTCAATCTCTTGTACTAACCTAGTAAGCAATCAAAAAAGGAAAAGAAATTAGGATACCATGATTAGTTCTTGGTCAATGATTGCCTTCAAATGCATCCAAATTATGAGCTTGAGAATTTTTTTTCCACTGTTAGATCCAGGTATTGTGTAGCCTGAAGTTCAAACACTTTCATAGATCTAAGAAAAAGAATATAAACTTAGTCATAGGATTTTTTTTTTTTTTTTTTTTTTTTTTTTTTTTTTAGTCATAGGATCTTAGATGAGGCCTGGGCAAATGTGGGTCCCTGAGGCTTAAGATGTATTAGCTTTCCAGTAAATTGTCTTATCTAAAATGTCACAATGAATTGATGCTTGTATAATGAATGAATGAATGCATGCATGCCATTTTTTCCTCCTAAAAACTAAATCAAAACTTTTTCTTTGCCTCATTTCATTCTATCTTTGATTGCTAAACTAGATGAAATTAGAAAGGGTGTGCTGTTTATTGATATTAGGATAATTTAAGCTGAAGAGTATTATTTAATTTTATTTTAAAATTTACTTATCTGGAAAAATCATAGCAAGATATAAAATTCTGAAATTTAAAGTTTTAAGGAATGTGGTAGAATCAGCATGGTGTGAAGATTGGGCATGTCATGGGAAGAACACACAAATCAGGAGTAGGGGGCTTGACTTGAGCCATTATCTAGATGTATGACCCTGATTAGGTCCCTCATTTCTTTGTAGCTTCAGTTTTCTCACCTGCAAAATAAAGGCTCTGGATGAGATAAACTGAGGTTTCTTCTGCTCTGAATTTTGATGCCTGTTTCTAAATAGAATGGATTCGAAAATCCGTTTCTGTAAACATAAAATCAGATGTCAAAACAGATCCTAAAACAGAAATACAGGGGAAAATGCTAATTTTACATGATGTCTTCTATCTCATTTGAAATTTTTCTTTTATAAATTAACAAACAAACAAACAAACAGAAAATGGACTTAAAGTCTCTCTAGCATTTGGATTCTCTTCTCTTTTGGAAACAATCTTACTGGTCTGACCCTTGAATTTTATAACCCAAATGGGACCATTTATAATCTCAGGAATTTAAGTCAGTTAAGTGGCATATCTTTATGGTAACAAGGGACAAAAGGAATGTTATAGGTTTGAAATATATGTAAGAACTTAGCTCCTGCCATATATCTGAATACAGTGACATCATCTTGCCTTTCCTGTTAGTCTAGGAAGCTGTTTCTTAATTTTGTTATTCAATATGATATTTTATTTTGCTTTTCTCACATCCTTTAGGGTGAACCAACATGTTAGAAGAAAAGAGCGCAACAGTGGATTCTATTAGAAAGAACAAAGGGGAGAGAAACCTGGTGCATTTAGGAGGGAGCATAAAATGAATGGCTCAAGTAGACTAGTAGCTGCAACCAAATCTAAATATAACAGGGTTACTATAACTACAAAGGTGGCATATTTGAATAAAACTGGATATGAAAGTATTTTAAAAGCTGATTGTAATTGGAGGAAATCTGCCATTTCAAACTGCAGACAGGGCCCCCACCTCCTCTGATTCTATGGCTACTGAAAGGCCTCTGCTTTATTTTTTATTTTATTTTATTTTTTTATTATGTTCAGTTAGCCACTGTATAGTACATCATTAGTTTTTGATGTAGTGTTCAGTGATTCAGTAGTTGCATATAACACCCAGTGCTCATCACAACACGTGCCCTTCTTAATGCCCATCACCTGGCTGCCCCATCTCCCACCTCCCTCCCCTCCGAACCCTCAGATTGTTTCCCAGAGGCCTCTGCTTTAAACAAAAATGACTGCCCTGTGACACTGTAAAGTACTTGGAGTTCCTTGCATAAGGGCTACTTTATACCCATTCCAACATCGTGACTCTGATTCCTCATTTGTTCAGAGTCAGGGCCTCAGGACCTTTTTTTTGTGATGAACAGCATGACCACCTGAAAAATCATTAATGCATAGTCATCCATTCTGAATGGATAGGACTCCCAGTCAATTCAGAGAACATTTATAGAGCAAATTCTAAATAGAAGGAACTATGGGGGACATGCAGGTAGATAAATTTGGGTTCTGCTACCTAAGGACTCCCTATAGATGGGGAATTATACTGAGTAATCTTTTTGGGTTCTTTCTAGATCTTGTTTCAGACTCCTAAAAGAAATAGTTTCTTTCTTTTTCTTTTTCTTTTTTTTACAGTTAAATATAGATGGTGCTGGAAGGTGCCTGAAATAAAACCACCACGATAGTGTCAGCATTACCAGATTAGACAGATGTTTGTGAAACTACTGCAGTATTCTCTCCCATCTCTGGTAAGTCTGAAGGACACACATGCAATCTGTTTTAAAAGGCATGTGAGTAATGAAACTGGAACACCCATGAAAGAAATGGATGACATTTACATAAAGAGTATTTGACCACAGAACTCCTTGTCTTTAGAATAATGACTAACATCTCTAAAACAAGAGTTTTCTGATACAACGTGGAAAGTGAACATTCCAAGATTATTTAAGGTTTTTCTACTGTTAAAAAACAAAATTCAACTGAGTAAATTTTATAAGTCTTACTGGCTTTATTCAGCAATTCATGAATTGGGTAGCATCCCATCTAGCAAATAGAAAGGAGCTGCGAAGAGCTGCACAAAATGAAAGACTTACAGACACAAGAGGGCAGAAAGGAATTATAAAAACAAAACACAGATGGTTTCAGGCAAGGTCATCTTCTTTTGGGGGATGGCAGGGGTCTATCAGGCAGATTACCCTACTGGTGCTGATCAGGTAATTCCAGATTGACTGGTATAAATTTCCACTCCTGGGAGAGGTTGAATATAATTAAGTTAGGTAGTAAGTCTTGGCTTGGTGATAGGGGCTTAGCCCAAGTGACTCCATTTGGGGTCTTTTGTCTTTTTTTTTTTTTTTTTTTTTTTAACACTATCCAGACCACAGAGAGGGCTTATTGAAGAGGGGCTGGACCTCCAAAGACTGCAACATCTGAGTTTTACTTCTGGTTCCCTCAGGACCACTAGTTACATATCTGCAAATAAATTAGCTAATGAGTATACTCTTCACCTTTTGTTTCATTCTTCTGTTACTTACTTTCCAATTATATACAGTTTTTGTTTTTTTTCTTTAATGTTCACAGGAGTTATCTGGGGGATAGAGTGATTGGCTAGTTTTTGGTTTCCTTCTTTATGCTTATGTTAAAAAAAAAAGAAATCCATCAACAATGAATTTTAAAATGACACCAAACCCTGTTGGATTTTTCTATTACACAGGAACAGGTTAAATGCTCTGAGATATAACAGAATACAAAGAAATAAAAACTTTAAAATTTTAAGGATTTTGAAAACATGTACCTGGCAAAAAAATTATTTCCTCGGCATGCTAATCAACAGCCTCCAGAATATTTCACACTTTGGGAAACTCTGATTTTATGCCCCTGGGCCATAAAAAACCAGACTGTGGCTGGGATCCTAAGAAGCAACAAAGAGAAATTTAGCCCTGAGTGAGTAGGGCACCGTAAGGAAGGCCTGAATTGCAGATAGGAGGTTCTGAGGATGAGGGGACATTGGCTTGGAACCAGGATTGTCCCACCTCCTCCAAGAGCCCTTGTAGCTAGGCAAGGCACAGTCCCAGGAGACCAGGTACAAATCTTGGGAGCATGGATATCCAGAGTAGAGGGGACTCAGTGTGTGAGGGTGAGCATCTGGTGGAGCAGATGAAGTTCATATTTGTAGGCATTTTATCTAATCTATTAATAAAGTGTCTGTCTATAAAGACTAGATGTTTTTTAAAAAAATGTATAAATAGGGAAGAAAAACTAGGAACTATATTGAGAACATGGAAATGATCAGCTTTAATGGTCGCAGGAGGCAATGGGTTTCAAAGTTTGTTAGAATTATACACATTCATAATAAAGTAGAAGGAGGGAGTACTTGTGTATCCCAAGATGATAGAATATCCTAATATTTGAAAGAGGAGTGTTAATTCAGTTAATGAATCCAGTAAGGTAGCTGGTTCTAAGAAAAACCATGATAAAATTCATAGCTCTATTTTATATAACCAGTAACTTGTTAGAAAACAAAATGGACATTGAGATCTCACCACAATAATTTTTTAAACCATATAATAGGCAATGTTAAGGATAACCTTAGCAAGAAATGTGTGAGGTCCACAGGAAGAAATGGATAAAACTTATAGAATATTTGGCTAAATAGGTATATAAAATATCACATTTTTCTTTTATTTATTTTTTAATTTTTAAAAAAGATTTATTTATTTGAGAGAGAGAGAGAGAGAGAAATAGCATGAGAGGAGAGAAGGTCAGAGGGAGAAGCAGGCTCCCCACTGAGCCGGGAGCCTGATGTGGGACTCGATCCCACGACTCCAGGATCATAACCTGAGCCAAAAGCAGTCGCTTAACCTGCTGAGCCACCCAGGCGCCCACATATTTCTTCTTTCTTTTTTTTTTTTTTTTAAAGATTTTATTTATTTATTTGACAGAGAGAGCACAAGTAGGCAGAGCAGTATACAGAGGGAGAGGGAGAAGCAGGCTCCCCACTGAGCAGAGAGCCCGATGCGGGGCTCTATCCCAGGACCCTGGGATCATGACCTGAGCCGGAGGCAGACGCTTAACCGACTGAGCCACTCAGGCGCCCCTATTTTTCTTCTTTTAAACTCAAAAGTAAAACATGCTAATAGGGAACATTCCTAACAATCAACATTTTGGAAAATAAAATCAGTCTCCTTATTTTTCCCCAGTTTTCACTCCGCAGAGGTGCCAGAGTTAGCAGTTTGCTGCATATCTTCCCAAATATTTGGAGCATTTGGTTCATCTACATCACAAACTTAAATTTGCAATGGGTTCATTTGCATATGCTCTGATTACTAATATATTTGGTTTTAATATATGTCAGACTTCTATTTGACTGGTCTATTTCTCTTTTTCTCTTTTTTTCTGGACTTCTTTTGGAGTAATCAATTTTTATCATTCCATTTTCCCCTTTATCAACTGTTATTTGTCTATCCTTTCACTATTTCTTTAGAAGTTATGAGATTTCATAATGCAGTCCTGATTTATTATAGTCTAATATGGATTATCTTCTACCACTTTCCTAATATTAAAACCTTTAGATCATCTTAACTCAATTATCCCTCTATTAACCTTATTTTAAAACCCTGAAAGACATTGTTTTGTATTCTCAGTAGTTTTATTTATCCTTTCCATTGTTCTCCCTTACTTCTTGCATTTTTGTGTTTCATTCTGGGATAATTTTTTTTTTTTTTTTTTTTTTTGGTCTGGAAAACTTCCATTAGTACACGTTTTCTGGTAAAAATTACATTTCGTTTGTTTGAAAACTTCCTTATTTTGCCTTAATTTTTGAAGGATAATTTTACTAAATATAGAATTTTAGTTTTAAACTTATTTCCATTTTTTTCTCTTATTTTTATTAAAATATCATTGACACACAATGTTACATTAGTGTCAGGTGTGTAAGTCTATACATTATGCTGTGCTTGTAAGGGTAGCTCCCATCTGTCATCATACAATGCTTTTACAGTACCATTGCTATATTCCCTGTGTTGTGCCCTTCGTTAAAGTTATTTCCTTTCGGGACGCCTGGGTGGCTCAGTCGGTTAAGCGTCTGCCTTCGGCTCAGATCATGATCCCAGGGTCCTGGGATCGAGTCCCGCGTCGGGCTCCCTGCTCCGCGGCAAGCCTGCTTCTCCCTCTACCTCTGTCTCTCTCTCTGTCTCTCATGAATAAATAAATAAAATCCTAAAAAAAAAAAGTTATTTCCTTTCATCACTTTCAAGATGTCATCTTGTTATCTTCTGACTTAAGTTCTGATTTTGTTTTTGAAGGTAATATGCTTTTTTTTTTTCCTTAGCTGATTTGTAAAAAAATCAGTTGCCCATGATCTCTTTTTTTTTCTTTCTCATATTTTTTCTTCTCTCCTTCTGGAAATCCAATTATATTTACATTTGGTTTTTTATTATGTGTGTATTATACTCTTGTAAATTTTTAATCCTTTTTTTTTCTTAGTGCTTCCCTCTAGATATCTCCTAGCAAGCTCTCTTCCACCTCAGTAATCCTCTTTATTGCTATCTCTAATTGGCTGGTAAACCTGAGTTTGCAAGTATTGGGCTTTTCAGTCCTAGAATTTCCTGAGCCACTCAGGCGCCCCCATTTTTCTTCTTTTAAACTCAAAAGTAAAACATGCTTATAGGGAACATCCCTAACAATGATTCTTTTTATTATCATTCTGTGATGAAATTCTCCATGTTTTTCATCTGTTTTGTCTAACGTATTAGTCACTGCTATTTTAAAATCTTTGGTAACTCCAGTATAAGAGCCACCTGTGGTCCTACATCTGTTACCTCATTTTTTCCCTTAATTTTAAGTCATATTATACTGTCTCTTGGCATGTGTAATAATTTTTATTGAATGCCAAACATCGTTTATTACTATATAGCCCCCAGATGATTTTAGCTCCTTCCAGAAAGTATTCACCATTTTCCTTTCTAGGGAAAAAGAATTGGGTCTGATTATCTCACTTCATTTAGGCACTGAGCTCTGTAGTTTTAGTAAGTCCCTACCTACCTATATTCTCCTCTGCTCTTAAGCTATAATTAGCCCTTCAGGGCCTGACCTGTTCTCTGGGCCTTTCTTTCCAGAAGGTCCTGAACTCTAATCCTTGACCTTTAGCTAAAACTCTGTTCTGTTTTCCAGAGGCTTGCTTTCTGCTTAGCTTCTTAGCCTCTTGCACTGTGTAGTTTCAGAATTTGATAATTAGTTAAAGGAATAAACCAGCCGCATGTCAGGCTTACTTCTCTGTACCCACTCCCCTCCCAACACACACTCTGTTTTGTCTTATGATGTCTCTAATTTTGACTCGCTGGCCCCATGAAACCACCAAAATCTTTACTTGTTTCTCTATCGGCCCTCAGCAGCCCTCTGTGTGTGCAAAGCCTAGGTTCTCAGCCTCTTGCCCTAGCTCCAAATGGACATATACCCTCAGAGAAAAAGCAGTTGCAGATGCTCAATTCACCTCTCCATTGTTGCTTGCTCTCCAAAATCTTAGTCCCTCTAATTCTGGTTGCTTTAGCAGTCCTTTAATGACTTTAAACATATTTGTTGTTTGCTTATTTTGTGCTAATTCGTTCTTAGTGGGAATGTTGCTATGTTATAAGCCATTCCATCATACCCATCAATATCTTGTTCAGACTTATCATATGGTCACATTCTACATAGTAAAAGGTAATTTAAAAAGTTTTGAGTAATAATATGCCTAACTAAAAATCAAGATGCCATTCTTAGGAAAGATAGGAAGAATGGGTATCAGGGTCAACAACTTGTGCTGTATTCCAAAGTGGATAGTGGAAGTCAGTTATAGTTCTGGGGTGGGTTGTGGGGAGTGGTCTTCCCACATGAGGGGCAGTGGGTTTCCGGAACACACCCATGCCAGAATTTGACCGTTTTTATGGCCCTCTTACTAAAGTACTTACTAAAGTACTATCACCATTTAGACATTAGGCATCTCTTTGTAAGTTTAGCAGCAGGTCCTGTATGTGGAATAAAAAAATGAATCCTCTATTTAGAAAGATCTTGCAAATGATATCTAAGTTTCCAAAACAGAGATGAAGCATAACTGTGATGAACACTGGAAAAATCATGTCTGAAAACTGTTTCCTAATTATGTCAGATATGCAGTTGGACAATGTAGTCCTGAAATGTGGTGAAAAGAAAACTCAGAGAATTCTAAAAGATCATCTTTCACACTGATTGGTCTGCAATTTGAATGAACATTGAAAAATGTTCATTCTTTTTCAAGGTAGAGCAGAATATAGATTTTGGCTAATGTGAGAGAACTTCCCTATTAAGTTAATCACTGCAAACATTGGGCTCTAACACAGAGATGACATCTAAATTTTGAGGGTAAGAGCTCTCTTGGTACCCATTTCAATTTTATGGGAATAATCAGCCAGTTAAGAGCAAAAAGCAGTAACTAGAGGGGGCCTGGGATTCTCCTGCAAATTCTGAAAAAGGCACTTAATATTTCTAACTCTGATTTTTTCCTTTCCAATTTGTTGCAGAAAATAAAATATGGCCTCTGAGGATATATTGGTTATACCAATGAAATAATAACTGGAAGGTTGCTTAGTTCATTGGATGGGCCCTGGGCCAATTTCCCTAAACCCTGTTCTCGCCTAATTACTAGTCACTTAAAATTCAGCACTTCATTAATTTTTTCTTGGCATCATTTGGACTGTTTGATTCTCTGCCTTACTTCTAAATATTTCAGACACTAATCCATTTACTTCTAATCTTGTAAAATCAGATATGTGTGTGGAACCTATCCCTAGAAAAAGGCGTCTCTGCACAAAACCCATAGACTTTTGCTTGCAGTTTCAGGAGATTTATAGACTCCTTGGAGCCCATGCAAAGACTAATTTTTATCTTCCAAATTAAAGGAAATATAACATATTTAGATTTTTTTCTAATATGTATTTATCAGATTTTGAACATTTTCTGAACAAATAGGTTCTTTGGTATCCCCCTTCTGAACATTCAACGTCTCAAGTTCATAATATCATACTGAATTATAAAACATAAGGATCTGTACACACAATGGCAGCCAGTGTAATGGGTAATAGAGCAGAACTAGTACCAAAGACTTCCGTGTTGGGACAGATGTTATTATCCATTCGTTTTTCGCTCTGTTTTTTTATTTTTATTTTTTTTAAAGATTTTATTTATTTATTTGAGAGAGAGAATGAGATAGAGAGAGAGAGCATGAGACAGGGGAGGGTCAGAGGGAGAAGCAGACTCCCCGCCGAGCAGGGAGCCTGATGTGGGACTCAATCCCGGGACTCCAGGATCATGACCTGAGCCGAAGGCAGTGGCTTAACCAACTGAGCCACCCAGGCGCCCTGTTTTTTTAACCTTAATCAGAATTTTTTGTTTTTTGATGGCCCCGAAGGTTACCCCCCCCCCCCCCCGCACCAATGACTTACATGGTATTTGGCAACCAGTTGCTGGTATTAGCAGGGACATTCTGGTCTGTTTTAGTCCCTCACATATGTACTTTCCTACGAGGGAAACCTTATACATGCTTTTCTCTCTGCTGTTCTTTCTCTTTTTTGCATAGTTAAATTCTCCTTATTCCTAGCTGGTTGGTGAGTGGCTTCCCTCACGTGTTTATTAGGGACCCAGGCTTTTTCCATCTTACAGCTCTACTGTCCTCTAGGACCTCAGAGTCCTCTGCTTCCATGAGGGAGAATAGAGGATAGAGAAAGCACCCATTTAAAATCACCTTGACCCAGGGGTGCCCAGGTGGCTCAGTTGGTTAAGCATCTGCCTTTGGTTCAAGTCATGATCCCAGGGTCCTGGAATCGAACCCCACATCGGGTTCCCTGCTCAATGGGGAATCTGCCTCTCCCTCTAACCCTTTACCTGCTTGTGATCTCTCCCTCAAATAAATAAATAAAATTTAAAAAAAAAATCACCTTGACCTAGAAGTGACATGTATCACTTGCAAATGTACTCTGATGATAAGAACTGCTCCCATGGCCGCACCTAAGGTGCAAGGGGGTTTGGGGACATATAACTTCTTTGTAGGAGCACCTCAACACTAGAAGAGGGAGCATGAAGTTTTGGTGGCATCTATTTATCTCTGCCACACTATTGTGTACCACTGGCATCAAACATAATGCAAACCAATAGTAGGCACTCAATAAATATTTGTAGAATGAATGTATTTGTTTGTGATGAGTAGTAACGTAACAATTTCACATCTGGTGTACAGGGTTTGGAGAAGCAGCAGCTCCGTTATGGTGTAGATGCCCAATTTACATGCTCAAAGTAATAATCCAGGGAAGACTGCGCTTTCTCGGGCTTACTATGTTAGAGTGCACCCAGATTAGGGTAGCTTCACTCTTAGATCTTCGGTTCAGTCTGTTGGTTTGTATCACTCCACAAATGCATCAATAGAAATAGAAGAAGCAACTGTAGTGAATTATGCCGAGAACCCAACCAGAATTGGTTTTATCTTGGCCATTTCAAACTGCACTAAGAGGTTAATTGCCCAAAAGAGCCAAAAGAGAGTATAATGGGCGCCTGGGTGGCTCAGTCTTTGGGCGTCTGCCTTTGGCTCAGGTCATGATCCCAGGGTCCTGGGATCGAGTCCCACATCGGGCTCCCCGCTCAGTGGGAAGCCTGCTTCCCCCTCTCCCCCCCCCCCAAAAAAAGAACAGATAAATAGCCAATCAAAAGTGGGTTCAACTGATCATTAGGTGAAGATCTTTGAGCAAACCTGTTCCCAATGAGTGAATTTATACATGTATAATATGTTCACTTTATATATATATACACACACTTTATATATATTAATTTTTATAACGGCCATATGAAGTATTATTATACATATGAAATTTGGCATATATAGAATACCTCAGGAAACTGTAATTACATGGTTTGCCTGTTTGAAAGAACCCTTTTGGGGTGCCTGGGTGGCTCAGTTGGTTAAGCGTCCAACTCTTGATTTTGGCTCGGGTCATGATCTCAGGGTCATGATCTCAAAGTTGTGAGATGGAGCCCTGCATTGGGCTCTGCACTCAGTGGGGAGTCTGATTGAGATTCTCTCTCTCCCTCTGCCCCCCAAAATAAATAAATGAATCTTAAAAGAATAAAATAACCCTTTTGCCATTTCGTATTATAATTAAGACTCGATTATCAAAGGTAAGAGATTGATTATGTAATAAATGAAATTATGTTTCCACCAAGTCTCTAAATTTTAACCTATATTTCAAAGTATGTACTTTAATAGGGACTTTACAAGATTAACAGGGACATTCAAATGACCATGAAGAAAGAGCAAATACTTACCGTTTACAAAAAGTACTTTTTACAAAAGATATTATTAGCTTTATTAACATATTTTCTTGATTTTAAGATGCACATTTTCATGTATTTTGACATTTCTGAAATGGGAATATGGCTTATATTCAACAGGCATGTTTAAGTAGTGTCTCTTTGTTTTCCTTCCCTCTGCTTTCTTCCTCCTCCCTCCCCCATATCCAACAAACAAGCCAAAAGCTCTTATTAAATTGTTGTCTTACTATCAAGGGAATAGGGTCATATTTTCTAGTTCCTCATTCCTGTCCCCTGGAGATACCCCTTCTGCTTATTAGCTGTGTGAAGAGAAGTCATCTACCTAAAATTTCCTATTGCGGGTTAAACATCCTTCCTTAGAGGATTCTATGAACTCTGGAATCACCCATCTATAAAGACATGTCTAGACTATTTCTGTCAGCCGACGCCCTTTTCTCTGCAAACCAAGTCTCATCTGAACAGTGTCCACATGTGCATGTCCTTTTGCTGTCCAACCGTCCTCATTGTCCTTCATGATAGCAGCAAGGGATTAATTTTTAACAACCCCAGCTTGCTTTTTATGATGGTTGGTATTATTATTTTCTTATGTACAAATGGTCTTACGATTCAATTACAAGCAGAAGTACAGGCACTTTGTTTGGTAGATGGCTTTATTTAACCTCCATAAAGCAGAATATGAATATTAAAAAAAAACAGGAAATGAAGTTGTTTTCCGAGAATTGTGAGTGTAAATTCATGAATGAGAGGGGCTCATATCTAGATTCACATGGAAATTGGGCAAATCATGTCTTATCCCTGCATTTAATCCCTGCCCCCCCAAGTTTTAAAAACTGGTAAGATCTAGTGGAAGTGTATAAGATTGGACAGATGGCAAGGAATTTTAAAAGTGATCAGGTGTCATAAAAGAACACATTGCCTGAGGGGGTGGGTATGTGGAGGGGAGAGGATGTTGGTAGGTAACCCAGCACCAGCTGCTTTGCTGAAGGTAGGAGGGGGCTGAGGGGAGGATTAAAAAGGGGAGGGTCTGCTGCTCAGGACCAGAAATGCCCTGACTCTGCCAACATTCTATTTACTGTCTGCGTGGAGTCATTTTAATGGAGTCAACAATTTTTCTTCCGGATCACTGATGGACCTTCAGCAGCCCTTTTCTCTACCAGCTAGTTCCCACACTGCCTGCTGTCCTCTCCCCAAACTCTTTTTCTTACCCTTCCTTTTCATCTTCAACTCTTTTCTCACTTTTTTGGGTCTCTACACAAGAAGGACTGATACCCAACTTTCCCAGTAAAGCTCTCGTTGTAGAGACCACACTGTCTTGATGTACCTGAAACTCACAGGATGTGAGGGTTTGCATAGTTTTTGGTCCTCTGTGCCACTTTTTAGCGCATGCTCTCTCTCTCTCTCTCTTTCTCTGTGGGTGTCTGTCTCACTCCCCTCTCCCCTCCCCCCTTCTCCTCAGTGACCCATAGCGTCATTTCCATGGCTCACATGGAGGGATGCCGAAAGCACAGTTTGGAGCATAAATGTGCTTGACACCTGCCTCCACTTCTCAGACACTGTAAGACCATGCTGAGTGTTTGTGAGGAGTCCATGATTCACTGTGAAGAGCATCTAGTAGAGGGCCTGGCCTTTGCAAGCACTCCATATATTTCTTCAGGTCACTTTCTTAGCACCCCCCCCCCCCCCCCCGCCATCCCCATTCTTGATTCTGCCATCTGCACAATTCTTAGAAAGTCTTTTCATTTCTGAGAACTAGATTTTATCATCTGGATCACAAACTGGTAAGGCATTTCAATTTCATCTAAATTAATGGCCCTTCTGATTTCTTGCCTTCACAATTCTTTATTATCCTCTATCTTAATTACCTTCATCTTGAACAGCTTCATCTATAGAACCTTGAACTTCAGCTCTTTTTTTGACTATCTCCATGTAGACTTGAACCACCTCTCTGCAACACTAGATGTATAGAATTATCACTTATGATGGTGTCATGTTTTGTTTTTTTTTTAAAGATTTTATTTATTTATTTGAGACAGAGAGAATGAGAGACAGAGAGCATGAGAGGGAGGAGGGTCAGAGGGAGAAGCAGACTCCCCGCCGAGCAGGGAGCCCGATGCGGGACTCGATCCCGGGACTCCAGGATCATGACCTGAGCCGAAGGCAGTTGCTTAACCAACTGAGCCACCCAGGCGCCCGGTGTCATTTGTTTTTAATGAGGACTGAGTAGGGACAAAAATGGGCCATATGTGCAATATAGAATATCGTTTCATTGAAAAAAAATCACTTCAAACTTGATATTGAGGACGCATCATGTTGCTTAATATTTCTTATTTTGACATTTACCTGAGAAATGAATCTCAGAGAATGAGAGCAGGAAAATGCTTGTCTCTTCTACAATTTGGTCAATGTATTTTAAGCGGAGAATGGAACTTAAGAAATCTTCAGTTTTTCCCACTTTGCCTTGGCTGTTAGAAAGCTCAGGGACTGCCTTTCTTCCTTCTTTCCTTCCCCTTCCTTCCTTCCTTCCTTCCTTCCTTCCTTCCTTTTTCTTTCTTCTCTCTTATAAAATTATAACTTTTTTTCTTTAATTCTTTGAATATAATCTTTTCCTTTTTCTTTTTACTACTTAAAGTTTGGAGTTTTATTGTATCTGGATTTTCCAGGGTCAATTTTTTTTTTTTTAATTTGCTTTGTTACCACAATCTAGGATATTATTGACCTAATTGGCTTCCTTGACCACCCAGCAGGAGGAGCCAATGAGTGATGAGGTAGCAGGTCTGTGATGGAGATAGAAGTCTTTTAGTAGTTTTCCAACAGAGTGCCAAGGCACCTCCCAGGACTGCCATGGAGGCCTTGAGACTGCTGTGAGCACAGCCTACAAACATGCTCTATCTTAAATATTGGGTTTTATGGCTAAAAGAAATCTGCTAGATACTGTGTTTGCTTCAAGTATGCCAGGACATTCTTGCACCAGAAAAAGTAAGTTATTTTGGGGAATCCCTCAGGAATCCAAGATCTTTAAAATTAATTAACATATATTTACAATAACACTTTATGTATTTACTTGTCATGAGGCATTGTGCTGGATTTTGATATGCAATAGTTCATTAGATTCTCACCACAACGCTGTGAGGTAAGTATTATTAGTAGCTGCATTTTACAAACCAGGATGCCAACTCTTAGAAAAGTTAAATAATTTACACTACATTACACAGTAAGAGCTGGGCCCTGAATCATCCAATTGAAACTTCACCCCCCCCAACTACATTAGGATCTCTCAGGTGGAATGAAACAGATGGACTCTCCAAAGAGCCTTCTGTTTGTTCTAGGACCCAGTAAGGCCCTGTAAGGTTCACCTGAGCAATTCTGCAATGCGGTGAATCATCTAGACCCAGTGGACTTCAGATTCCTACCCTTCCCTAACTGGACATTATAGGGACTCTGAGGACCTTGGCATTGACCCATGAGCCAAAGAACAAAGCAAAGGACATTAAATGGCTGGCATATGCCTGATTATATGAATTCCGGTCACCAGCTATATCAAGTACATTTATGTATTTTAGTCTGGCTGCCCAGAGAGAAGACCATTCAAGTTCTCCTTGTCATATCTCAAGCAGTCTGAGTAAAAATCAAGTCCATTGTTTTCTTTTTAAAAAATTTTTTATTTAAATTCAATTTAGCTAATATATAGTGTATTATTAGTTTCAGGGGTAGAATTCAGTGATTCGTCAGTTGCATATAACACCCAGTGCTCAGTACATCAAGTGCCTTCCTTAGTGCCCCTCACCCAGTTTCCCCACACCCCCCCCACCTACCTCCCCTCCAGCAACCCTCAGTTTGTTTCCTATAGTTAAGAGGCTGTCAAGTCCATTGTTTTCTATGCCTCTTTTAAAACTCATCCACCACTTTTACTGTGTCTTCCATCTCTCCTCTCTACTAATTCATAAAGTAGAACCACTTATGAGGTATTTTGAAACTCGAAAAAAAAGCATGTGTTTTTAAAGCATTTTCCCAAATAAATTTGAAATCAAATCAGTCTGAACAATTGCAGTGCTGCAAATGTCACTGGATTCTCAGTTACATTGGATTCATAGACCTTTTATTTCCCCAAATGAATTTTAAAAATGATTTTTAATTTGGCAGACATAGTATTATCTTAAAATTTATCCAGTTGTTCATAATACAAAGAAAAGAAAGTTGTTTATAATACAAAAACTTCCAGTAGTGAGGAAAAAATCTCAAACCATCAATATGCCAAATACTTATCTTCCTTCTGAAATAAAATTATTAATTCCCAAATAAGCCATTTAGGGCCAAGATATGCCATTCAAATTGTAATTGTTTTTTCTTGGTAAACTTAGGATAAAAGAATCTATGCATTGTCCTTGTTTAATTAACAGATTATCATCAAATTGAGATTACAGATTGTTTTTGTGCTTATTTTGAATCAGATTATGACTGAGTTTTTCACTAAGGTAAAATTTACATAGGATGAAATGCACTCATTTTAAGTTTGTCATTCACTGAGTTTTGATAAGTGTGTATTCCTGGTAACCTCCACCACAACTGAGATATAGAACATTCTATCATCCCAGAAAGTACCCTTGTATTCCTTTCCCCTCTTTCTAGACAAATACTACTCTGATTTTTATTACTATAGATTAGTTTTACCAATTTTAGAACTTCATATAAAAGTACTCATACAGTATGTACATTTTAAAAGTAACTGGGTTCTTTTGCTCAATATGTTTTCGAGAATTATCCATGTTGTTGGTGTATGAGTAGTTAATTCGTTTTTGTTGATGAGTACATTCCATTGTAAGAATATACATCAGTTCCCTCGTTGATGGACAGATGAATGGTTTACAGTGTTTGGCTCTTGTGAATAAAGCAACAAACATTCTTGTACAAGTCTTTTCATGGGTGTATGTTTTAATTTTTTGGGAACCATATACTTTTTCATTACCCTTGACTTAAATATATATAAACATTTAAGTTTTACTTAAGACCATTTATTAAACATATAGTTAGCAAGTGCCCATTCTGAAGACAGGCAGTGTGCTAAGTGCTGAGGATACAACAGTGAGCAAAACAGACAAAATCTCTGTTCTTGCAGAGGTCATTTTCTGGCAAGGACATTAAATATAAGCATGATAAATAAGTAAAATATGTACATTACAGTATATGTCAATAAGTGTCATGGAGTAAAATAAGGCAGAGAAGGGGTATGGGGTGTTGGAGTCGCCAAGGAAGCCATCACTGAGAGGGGGGCATTTGAGCAAAGACCTGGATGAGGTGAGGGGCAGTTGTCTGGCTCTCTGGGGGAAGAGCATTCCAGGTGAAAGAAGAGCAAGGCAAAGCTCTTGAGGTGTCCCTGGTTTGTTCAATGTGCATAGGCCAAGACAGCTTTGCAGGGTCAGGGAGAGATGACAGGTTGTGAAAAGGGTTTATATGGAGGATTTTATGTCAGCTATCAACCCATTGCCTCTCAGCTCTGAATTCACCTTTTTTGCCTGCTCTGTGAAATTAGATCTGGGTCCTACATATATATATATATGATATATGATATATATATATATATATGATATATTTTGCCAGCTCACACTAAAGCTTTGTCAATAAAGGACACTGAATAGGATTAGAATATTAGTGATAGGGAAGTTTGAGGAAGAGATACGTAGCTGCTGTCACCAGTCTGCAGCAAAGAGGAAAAAATAGGAATTATGTAGCCAGGTTTTTACAAAGCTAATATATTCAAGCTAGAGGACCGTCCTTTATGTTGAAGTTATGCCCTTTATACTATACTTGTGTTAATATGCTCCATCTTTTTAAAAATTATAGTAATAATAGATGTAGGGTTTTCTGAAATCTTTCTTTGATAAAATTTGCAAAATCAGGAGCTCTATATCTGTACCCCCAGACATGAAGGATTATAGTCCTCCATAAAACCCCAAAGTCTAAAAAAAATAGTGTACATAGCTCTTAGTGCAATGTCTTTTGGAGAATTGTGGTTTAATATGTGTTTATTCATTTGGGACTTCACTAATCACTGAGTCCTTGCCCTTGAAGAGTTCATGGCATCCTAAATTCTTGTTCAGAAATTTCCACTTGTATTAAATGTTGGAACAGAAGCGCAGATCTGGCTTGGGTTCTGTTCATATGATTTTAAGATAATTTAGTGGGGGAGAAATGGCTTTTCTAATTATTTGACATTACACAATTGTTACATTGGATTATTTGGGGGGAAGGGGCTAATGCTACACAGCTGCAAGTAAACAGAGATGTGAGAAAACAGAGAATGATTTAGAAGATAAGAAACAATAGAACTTTCTGCCTCTTTTACGAAACTGCTGTCCCATCTGTTCCTTTAATACTGCCCATTGCTTTTATATCCCTGAGAGAAGTTTCTTGTAGAATTGAATGTTAGGAAAAATTTTGTGTGCCCAAAAGAACAAACTGCTATCTTGTATCAGATAATGTGAATCACATAATTTATACTCTTTCTCTTTTAGCCTTGGCTGCCAAGAAGTTCAGTGTGCTAAATGTAACTCGGTAGGTCAGTAGGTCGCGTTAACCTATCTTTCTCAGTGGTTGCTGATATAAATCTCTTCCTCCTCTCTCTGACTTACTCTCTTTTCAGATTTTTAAAAAACTGCCCTTACATGTATGTGTTTTTGAGGTCTCAATTACAAAAATAATAAATACATCCCCAATGAGTAGAATGACCCATAGTGGCAGAGAAGCTCGGAGCTTACACAGCAGGCAAGCACAACACATATTTTGCTAGTCCCATGTCAGCCCTTGCACACATCCTAATCCCCATTAATTTATTTTGAGTAATTCCTTTTTTCACTTCATGCCAGTAAACAAGTAGCCTACTTTGCTTAGAACAGAGAGATAGTGAATTCATGGGGCCTGCACTAATTATTTGGTCATTTTATGTTTGGATGGAAGGAGCTCCCAACCTGGGTTGCCTGCAAGGCTTGATCCCAGCTTTCAATTGGATTTCCAAAGACTTCTGTTTTTCAATGGGAAGCTGCGGTTCAAATTTGTCAGCTATCAGCGATTCCCTTGTGACAGCCGTTCTTGTGTGGGATCAGATTGTGTTATAATCCCTGGCATTGTTATTTAAATTATTCAGAACAAAGGGACTTTTCTGAATTTAGATGTAAGTTAACTTGATAACACTAAATTTTTTGTGTGTACAGAGGAGGAGGTTTAAATTGTAGATTTGCTGAAAATGTTATGCTAAAACTCAGGGGAGAAAATGAGCAGGTTAAAATTTTGGCTCTTCCATATTCTATGTTAAATGACTTGTGCAAGTTATTTAGCTTCTCTGTGCTTCTGTTTCTTCGTCTATAGAATGGGCAAAATGGGAGTAATTGGGTGGAGAATAAATGATATATTTTAATGTAGATAAAATATTGTATATAAATTATTTATATATACATAATGTATATGAAGTATTGAGTGTAAATGATATACAGTATTGTATGTAAAGCACTTATAATGGCCCCAGGGAGAGTTATCTATTATTAATATTTAAGAACTATAGAGATATAATTATAGATAATAAGAATGACAAATATTTTAAACACTTTTCTAAATATGTTACATACACTTTCACTTAAAGGGCAGTAGGTGAGATCAAAAAAATGTAAAAGTCTTCTAACCACAAAAGATTCTTTAAATTGTGATATGCTTCAGGTTCTTACAGTCCACAGAATCAGATCCACTCATTCTTGTGTTCCCTACTTGACCAGAGCACTTATCGATCAGCAGATGTTTAATAAACGTTGACCTGAATAATCTGCATTCTGACTAGCAGCTATTCAAAGACTATATTTATTTGAGTGCCAAGGATGTCTCAGGCACTGGGGATACAAAGATGAATAAAACATGGATTCTGCATGCAAGGGAAGCACAATCTAGTGGGGAAGGCAGACGTGGAAAGAGACAGCTGCATCCCTAGCCAAGTAGCGTGTGTAAAAATGTGTAGGGGCCTAGCGGGCATCAAGTGGGCGCTGAGACCCCAGGGGCAGGGTGGATATCAGAGGAGGTTTTCCAGGTAGTGCAGTCTTGCATCTGCTCTGTTTGGGGATTAGGTACTAAAGTCAGCAAGTAAGGCAAGAAAAAACTGAACTAGTATTAGGGCCAGAGTACCGTTAAAAAAAAATCTCTTAATTGCCCATTAAGTATGTATAGAATAAATTCTGTACAGATACACATCTGTGTACCTGTGAAATGTCTCTGTTAATGTAAAGTATATAATAGTAAGTATACAAGCAATATTTTGCAGTATTTTAGCTTAAAAAAGTGTTATCTTGCTGAGGTTATAACATTAAATTCAGTTAATTTAAATGTGCATATGATGAGATTCTGTTCACATTGGCTAATGAACATTGCACTATTATTACATTTATAACAGTAGTTTGCAAATGTTTCATTAGAAAGGTAAAGCAACATTGGAAAAAAAAGATTTATGTCTATTCTTTTTTATTTATTTATTTTAATGACAGCGAGAGCGCGTGTGTGCCCGAGAGTGGGGGGAGGGGCAGAGGGAGAGGGAGAGAGAATCCTGAAGTAGACTCCCTGCTGAGTGTGGAGCCTGCCTGACTTGGGGCTCCATCCCAGGACCCCGAGATCATGACCTGAGCCAAAATCAAGAGTTGGCTGCTTAACTAACTCAGCTACCCAGGTGCCCTGATTTATGTCTGTTCTTAAAATGGAATTCATTATGAAATAGTTGTGAATATGAGTGACAATAAAATGTACTCACCAATGTATAGCCTATAGCATAAAAATGTGTCTATTTTTGGGCTCTAGACTTTCTGTCAAGCAACCACGCAAACATCTTTATCCTTCTATGTCTGGAATGTTATGACTCTAAGAAGACGTAAACATAGCAGGCACCAGTCTAAACTGTGAAGACCAAAACACTGATGTGATATTTCATCAACAATCAAGGATATTTAAAGTGAATGTTTCTATAATGGATTTAGCCACACAAAATTCTTAAAGGATTGTTGTGGGGGAAAAGAAGAGCTGATGCATGTGAACAAATTTTAAAAGCAGTTGGCTAAACTTCCCAGCAGGTTATTTTCTCAGAGAAGAGGCCCCAAATCTAAATCTTAATAAAACCTGCTTCTCTCATAGGATCAAAATTATAATATAGGGTTATGTTTCTGAGTAAGGGCCTGGTTCTCAATTCCTTATAAGAATGTTCTACCGAGATTATATAAATAAATGCTTGTACATTATGAAGACTTTTAAATTATTAAAAATCGGTTAGGCAGGCATCAGAGTAATGGTTTAAAATTATATTTAATATGATATAGTAGTATAAGGTATTATTCAGTGATCTCATCTTCTTTCTCCATAATTTAGTTTATATTGCAATAAATGACAAATCCAAAGAATTCTTGTACTGAGAACATTTTTAAAAACAAAGAAAAATTGAGGAAGTAGATCATCTGAACTCTTTTAGATTCATTCATCATCTAGAGTCAACAGTTTTTAAATGTAAAAAGCATTATGTACAAGCAATTACACCTCCTTGTAAGTATGCATACATTTTATTTACACCTTTATTAAGGTATAATTTACGTATCATAAAATTCACCTGTGTTAAGAGTGCAAGTCAATGATTTTTAGCCATTTATAAGTTGTGCAGCCATGACCAAAATCCAGTTTTAAAACATATCCATCATTCTCCCCAAAGTCCCTTGAGCCATTTTTAGTGTGTTCAAGCTCCTTTGCATTTCTATGTAAATTTTAGGATCAGCTTGTCAGTTTCTTAAAAAAAAAAAAATCATGTTGGGATTTTGTTGAATCTGAAAATCAATTTAGGAAGATTGTCATTTTTTTTTTTTTTAAAGATTTTATTTATTTATTTGACAGAGAGAGACAACACAAGCAGGGGGAGTGGGAAAGAGAGAGAAGCAGGCTTCCCGCAGAGCAGGGAGCCCAATGCAGGGCTCGATCCCAGGACCCTGGGATTATGACCTGAGCCAAAGGCAGACGCTTAACAACTGAGCCACCCAGGCGCCCCTGGAAGATTGTCATCTTAACAAGTGTCTTCTCACTGCTGTTGTAACAAATGACCACAAGCTGCGTGGCTTAAAACAACACAAACATATTATCTTACAGTTCTGGAGGCAAGAAGTCCGAAATCAATCTTACTGGACTAATGTCAAGGTGGTGGCAGTTCCCTGGTGCGGTTCCCTGAGCGACAGGCCCATTTGTAGAATCTGATGGCTGGGACCGGGTGGAGAAACTCAGTATGTGGCAACAGGAAGGCAAATCAAACCCTGGCGCATATAGGAACAGGGACTGTCGGGAGATCCCGGCAGGTAGTTGGCTCTGGAAGCGCCTGGGCTCTCACTCCCGCCCACTGCTGTCTGGGGAGAAGACCCCTTTGATGAGTAATGCAGAGACCTGGAATGAGTCAGGGCAAACAAAGTTGTTTGATGGGTGCCTGGGTAGCTCAGTTGGTTGAGCGTCTGCCTTCCGCTCAGGTCATGATCCCAGAGTCCTAGGATGGAGTCCACATCGGGCTCCCTGCTCAGCGGGGAGTCTGCTTCTCCCTCTGCCCTTCACCCTGCTTGTGCTCTCTCTTGCTCTCTCTCTCTCAAGCAAATACATAAAATCTTAAAAAACAAAACAAAAATAAAGTTGTTTGGAATCAGAAAGCTTCAAGTGATAGTATGTTCCTAGTGGGAAGATTTGGATGGTGGAATCAGATAGCTGTGGTTTTATTTAAGAAGTATTTATTGATGAAATAACACACATGTAGCTCTCAACACCAAGTAAACCATCTCAACCTTATTTTTTATTTTATTCCCACTTGTACCAGGGCCTCATCTAACACCTGGAGGTTATGCAGACTGAACTGGCATTTCCCACAGAAAAATCAACCCTTCCTTGAATTTCATTTTCCTTCCTTTGAACTTGACCACAATCTCACATTTCAGTTTTTAAAAGCTTCTAAGTGTTAATTTTCAAGGTAGACAAACTCAAAAGGTCATAGAAAGCTGACTTTTTTCCTAATCCTCACGAGTTCTTAGACTCTCTGTTTTAGTCTCTGTGATAGAGAGAGATTTACTCTATTTTTTTTTTAATGGAAAACCATAAAATTTTTTCCCAGTTGAAATTATTGTATTCTATGATGTGGAACTTGGGGCTTTAAGTACCCATTGCTCTTGGCAGTCAAGTTAACCCAAATTACATTCAGAAGAGAATCTTTACCTGATAGGAGGAGGAATGGCATTTATCAGGTACAAATTCTTGGAGGCAACTCAGTTCTATTATGAGGATTTTAATTCTACTTAGTAATGCTGAGAGGTAAAGGATATAATGCAGGATTCAAGCTGCAGAATAGTCTGACTGGACACCATGCACTTGCCCAGTACCCCAATCACTGCCTCCAATGTCCATCAACGTCCTGGTTCAAGGATAATATTTATTGCCTGCCTTAAGGGTAACTACTGCAACTGTTTCTCTAGATCAGCAATTCTAAAACTTTCTGGAGTCATGAACTACTTTGAACATTTGCCAAAAACTGTAGACTCCAACTCCAGACAAAAATTCTATAAACTTGTGCATACATTGTTTTTCAGTTAATATAATTTATTGCACTGGAAATTGATTTCCTTCACCTAGAATAGAAAAATGTTTCCCCGAAAAAATTATATCTTCCATTCTCATTTTTCATATAAATATAATTGAATCCTTGCTTTAAAAAAATGTTAAAACACGCAAACAAAATTAAAAGTAGAATTTAATTCTAATAGTTTATTTCAGGATCAAGGAGGTTGTCTTTGGTCTGTTCGAGAACTTGGAAATGGTGTAATGTTCTTGAATATGTATGAGTTTGACCCAGATGCTTTCTAACGTTTTACATGAATAGCCGAAAATTTTTAGAAATGTAGATGGTATCAGTAGCTCCCTTTGCCACACAAGGACAGACTTATTTCTGGGTGCTTGAATTCCCTCTTCCAGTTGAATTCACATTGTATCACCTTCTTTGTCCTTAGTCAGTGAGGTCAGCTTTGTCTGTGTCTGTGATGCCTGCAGGCAAGGTCAGAGGACCCAAAGGTAGGGGGTCCCGTGGGACCAGCCAAGAGGGTCCTTGGCTTCATGCAGGATGGAAATCAAGCATGACCCAGCAGGGGGGGAAAGCAGAGTTTATTGAAGATACAACGTATATGAGAGAGAGAGAGAGAGAGAGAGAGCTACTGACGGAATGTCCGGGAGACTTGGAAAGGAAAAGAGCGTGAGTCTTATCTTTGTTTGGGGTCTGGCTGTTCTTATTGAGGACAGTGGTCTGGTATATGTGTCCTCTCAGGCATCCAAGAACCAGTTAGAACAAAGCCCAGGTGTTATTCTTTGGAGTCAGGGGGTCTTGGCATGGAGATGTCTAGCTCCAGTGGTCTGGAATGCACATAGGATAGCTTCCTCTGGGTCACTGTCACCTGGTGCTTCCTTAAATGTTATTTATCCTAGAGAATCACTAACTCCTTGTCCCTTACAAGGAGGATGTAGGCTATTTGCATGACCAGGCATGTGTAAAGTGGGGTATGGGTTCATATTCTAGTAAGAATAGAAGCCAGAAGAGAAGCAAAGGGGGAAAAATGCAGCTTTTTCCCTCATGGGGTCCCTTCTGTGTCCCTGTCTCATCTGTATCATTGAAGCTACCACTCTCATCAAGGAAAGGATGTCTTCTGAATCTGCGTTTCAAAATGTTAAGCAAATAACCTGAGCAGAAGTATTTTTCTGCCATGTTTGATTGTGTCTTCAGATTTCTGCCTACACCAAACTCTAAGGCTTTATCCTCTCTCCTCTGTTTACAGAAGCACTTCCTCTGGCTTTAAAAGTTAGCTCAGCTTTCGATGTCCAATTTTATCTTCCGGAATAGAAAAAAAAAAAAAAAAGCTTTTCCAAAATAGTTTTTGTTTTGTTTTGTTTTTGCCAGCATCTCTACTGGTGACTGAAGTTTTGAATGGAAAGATTTTACTCTTGCCCATGGCCACAAGTATTGCCAAGAAAATCACCTCATGAATGAATACCTTCCTGTCAGTTTACACTGAGGAGGTTTTCCTTTTCTCTCTCAGGAAGCTGAAATTTCCCCATGATGTTTCAATCAACTCTTCAAAAACACTCAAGAAAGCCAGTGATCTTCTATTTAGTAGACAACATTTCTATGTTGCTCTCCTTTCTTAACACAGTCATTTTAAAATGAGGTGAAAGAAGGCCAAGGCTCTGATGGAATGGAGGACTTGCTTTAAGTAGATGATGACAAAACTTCCGTCAAGTCCGTTGGCAGAGTCTCTGAGCGAAATGCATGCTGATGAGGACAGCGATGAGTCATGATGACATACGGAGCCTCTTTGTTCATCAAAGCCACAAACCAGATGTGTTACCAAGTCCTGCAAGGACTCCATCTGTGCCCAGAATATCAAGATTATCCTCATGGGGATGTTTTCTTGGCAAGGAAAGTTGTCACCATTTCGGAGACAGTGAGGGCCTTTGAAGTTTCAAACCAGGGCTCAGGAAAGGGAATTCTTCTTTGAAGTAGAGGCCTGCCCCCCAGCAGCTAAACGGCAGTGTGGAATGCAGTGAGAAATGTAGGGGTCTCAGCCACTGGCATGTTGAAAGAAAAAGGACGAGTAGCTGCCAAGTCTTCTAAGATGGGCTTAGAAATAGGAGAATTGGGGGTGGATTATGTCACTTGAATAAGACACTGCCTCAGATTTCTTCCTCTGTTTCAAGTGACATCCTAGCGTGACTGTTTCCCAAGACACATGGATTCACCAAAAGGCTTCTCCAGTTGTGCCTGGTAAATGATAAACAACTTTATTCAGTGCCTCAAAACAAGGTTTTGTGTTTGGAAAAATTTCAAGATTTAGTTGAATCCCACCTTTTTTCTTACAAAAAAAACCCCACAACAACAATCCTCACTCTTTGGCTAGGGGAGAGGTTTCTCTTCAGCATTGTTAGCTCCAGCAAACTTAATTTATGAAAGCCAACTCAAAGGACACATTAGATCATGGAACACTGCATCTAAATCTAATGATGTAATGTACGGGGATTAACATAACAATAAAAAATTTTTTAAAAAAAGGACACATTAGTGTTACTATACTTCTTTTTCTTGAATATTTTCCAGTTTAGGCCAGAGTGCTCATAAATGTAGAAAGATGTCTGTAACCATAATTGCCAGAGCATGTTCACTCGCATTTATTTAGAATGAATCAGTATCTCGACTTATAGATTGACATTAAAGTGTATTTTTTTATTTATTTATTTTTATTTTAAAGATTTTATTTATTTATTTATTTGAGAGATTGAGAATGAGAGACAGAGAGCATGAGAGGGAGGAGGGTCAGAGGGAGAAGCAGACTCCCTGCTGAGCAGGGAGCCCGATGCAAGACTCGATCCTGGGACTCCAGGATCATGACCTGAGCCGAAGGCAGTCGCTTAACCAACTGAGCCACCCAGGCGCCCTAAAGTGTATTTTTTTTAAAGATTTATTTCTTTGAGAAAGAGAGAGAGCGTGTATGAACAGGGGGAGGGGCAGAGGGAGAAGGAGAGAATCCCACGCAGACTCCCTGCTGAGCTTAGAGCCCGACTCAGGGCTCCGTCTCAAGACTCTGAGATCGTGACCTGAGCCGAAACCGAGTCAGACGCTTAACCAGTGGAGCCACCCTGGCGCCCCTACACAATTCTCTCTCTCTCTCTGCGGTAGCCACAAGGAAAGTTCATTGTTATCTTGAAACACAGAGCGAGTCATGTTTCCCTCCACAGTGCTTTCAAGATTTAGAACCATGTTTGTGGTCCACCAAAAATATTGAGTCAGTATTTCTGAAATCTTGATGGCACTAAGTCAGTTTGAGCTGCTATTTTAAACAGCTGTTTTCTGATTCATTTTTGAGAAGGACTGTTTTCTATGTTTTTTTTTTTTAAAGATTTTATTTATTTATTTGAGAGAGAGAATGAGAGAGAGAGAGAGAGCAGGAGAGGGGGGAGGGTCAGAGGGAGAAGCAGACTCCCCGCCGAGCAGGGAGCCCGATGCGGGACTCGATCCCGGGACTCCAGGATCATGACCTGAGCCGAAGGCAGTCGCTTAACCAACTGAGCCACCCAGGCGCCCGGACTATTTTCTATGTTAAGAAAAATATTTTCATTTCTCTTTTGCAAAGGTAAAGCCAAAATCATTTCAGAGAACTTTGGACACTATGGGAACTAAGTATCTCTGAATGTGAGATTGAAATTGACCTTCTTTAGGTCAATTCATATCTGTGCAGATTTTTATGCTATTGTCTGGAAAAAGGGCCTGACACGGAGGGGTGGGGGGAACATGATTTTCTTCCCTATTATCAGGCCCCAGTGAAAGTTGGGGTCCTGCACTTTCAATAGGGAAGTCAGAGTCAAAAATTCGTTTGTGGTAAATAAATAAATCTTAAAAAAAGGGGGGGCAGGGTTGCACGGCACCTGGCTGGCACAGTTGATTAGGCATCCGACTCTTGGTTTTGGCTCAGGTCATGATCTCAGGGTGGTACGACTGAGCCCCCCATGGGCCCCATGCTCCGAGCAGAGTCTGCTTGAGATTCTCTCTCCTCCTGCCCCCCCCACTCGTGCTCTCTCTCTCTCTCTCTCTCTCTCAAATAAATAAATCTTAAAAAAAATATTCCTTTGTGGGTGATAAGCTGGAACCTGCCACTAGACCAAGTCTGGGGCAAAGGATAAGGGAGTAACTGCATTAGGTTTGGCCTATGGATTCTAGAAGTTGTGACCATTGTAATATCTAATTAGTTTACCTTTTCTGTATAGAATTCTCTTGTGATATTTCCTTTACTTTTAGTAAAGTCTTATATATTCTAGAAATTAGCCTCTAGTGTGGAATTGCCGAGTGTTTGGAGGGAAGGAGTACGGGGAAAATAGCAGAGGTCTTCGCATGAGGATGGTTCTGAGATGGCCAGAAGTGACCTGCTAAAGTAAGATGGCAGGCTGGAGAACTTGGGTGGCTCAGTCAGTTAAGCGTCTGTCTTTGACTCAGGTCATGATCTTGGGGGTCCTGGGATTGAGCCCTACATCAAGCTCCCTGCTCCATAAGGAGACTGCTTCTCTCTCTGCCCCTCCCCCTGCTCACACACTCTCTCTCTCTCAAATAAATAAATAAAATCTTTAAGAAAATTAAAGATAAAGTAAGATGGCAGGTTGAGAGATAGTCACCCCGTGACCATGACTACCAAGACAGGATTGTGGCATTATGGAGGCTTTCTGCAGGGCTCTAGATACACTCAGTGAATGGAACCTAGAGAAAGAGTGGACTGCCTGTGGTCCCATGGAGTGGGCACTTGGACTCCTGCTTTGGGTATTACAGGGAATAAGGACACCCAAGTGCTGAAGTCACTGTGACTTGTAGCATACAAGAGCGTAGAACTTCATGGCATGCACTCAGTGTATGTCATCAACCCTAGTTCCATCTTATCCTTATTTTTTTTAATTACTCCTATAAATTTATGTATGTACTTAATTTTTCTGTGTTGTGAATCTATATTGTACTGAGTCTTGTGAATAACACCAGCAGGGGTGGATGGCGTTGGCTAGAACTCATGGTCAGAGAGGCAACGGATGTGCCACCACCCTGTGCGGAGGCACCTTGGGATGGGCAGATCTGGAGTGCTCCAGGCAAGCGAGAACAGCATTTCTTGCTCTCCCTTTTATGAGTGAGCATGCGAGTGCCCTTGTCAGTGGTGGGGACTCCTTGTTGCCAGGCCGCCAGTGTTTAGGTGCCTGCTTTTGCAGCAGCCCTGGGAATACATCTGCATATCACCTGGAGACCTGGAGACCAGTGGGAAGTCTGAGGCCCTGCTGCAAGGGGAAGTTGGAGTTGGATGCAAGTTTCCCACTGGGAGAGGGAGGAGGGGCAGTTCCAGCCAGCTCACCATCTGGTAATCCAGGAGGAGCACCTGAATTTTTAAAAATTAATCCTCCTCGTTACTCTACAACATCTTTGGAAATTATCTTAAATCCCTTTTGGAGGAAAGCAGGATATAAAAATTAACTAAAAAATAAAATAATAAGGGCGCCTGGGTGGCTCAGTTGGTTAGGCATCCGACTCTTCATTTAGGTTCAGGTCATGATCTCAGGGTTGTGAGATGGAGCCCTGAATCAGGCTGCACGCTAAGTGTGGAGCCCGCTTAAGATTCTCTCTCTCTCTCTCCCCCTCCCTCTCTGCCCTCCCCTCCTCTTTCTCTCTATCCCTAAAATAATAAAATAAAATAAAATAAAAATATAGTCATACTGACAATATCCCCTCCACCCCATTCCCCAAAAACCTGAATCATACTACCAAAAAGAATACTGTCCTTTGAAGTAGTGCTCTTTAGAGACTGCAGGCAACAGTGTCTCCATAATTCAGTACATGCGTGGACTTCTCTTTGGAAACCACCTCCAAAGCCCTTTATCGAGCACAGAACAAAATCATCATTATTTTATGCCAACTGGACATGCTCTCTCAGGCTGCTGATCTTTATTCCTTCTTGCCTCTCTTTTTCCTGTTGAATGCACTCTTTCCTTCTTCTGTCTCTTCCTTGTTTTCTACACAAGCAGCAGTAACATCTTGAGAGGCCATGCTGGGGCTGGTACTGGCATAGAAGGGGAGGTGCTGGGAAAGGGGGCTGTGAGATAGGACCAGCTGGGGGTCAAGGAAGTGAGTTGGAGCCCAGAGAGGAGGTTGCTTGGGGCGAAGTAATTTGTATGCAGTCTGCAAAGGAGTATTTTACAGCTGAGTGCTGTACATGTGAATCCTGGTAAGGTGAAATCACGATAAGTCAAATAGCTATGAGTTGAAGTACATCTACCGAGAACATCATATAAATGCCTCGTGCAGTCATTATTACTTTTGTTTTAAAGGAAATAACAAGTTGTTTGGGGCCCAACAGAGCCTTGTTACAAAGACTTCTTGAATGTTAAAATGTTCCTGGTTTTGTGTATCTGAATAGTTATGTTTTTTATTTTTTTGTCTTATAGTATCAGAAAAAACATTCCCCCAAAACTAAAAATGCAATAGTAGAAAGCCAAGAGACAGCCAGCAGAGGGCGCATGGATTAGAACTAAGTGACTTGAGTCCACTGCTTTTCCTTTTTTCTTTCTTTTTTTAAAATTTCCTTAGGCGTAAGAAGTATTTCAAATATGGATTCAAAGGTCAGCATTTGAAATTTTTATATTCTTCTCTGCTTTCAGGATTCAAGTATTTGTATAGAGGAATGAGTGAATTTTAAAAATAATAATAGTGAATAAATAATAATAGACTTCACAATTACCTTATCCCATTCTTTTTGAATATGAAAATGCTCTCTCCACAGTCCCTCTTACACCTGGCTCTTAACATTGTTTTCCTTGATTATCAAGATAAAATATCGTTCTGAAAAATAGAGGAAAAAAAAAAGCAAAACAACAACAACAAAACCCCATATAAAGAGTGCCTAGAGTTGAGTGAATACTAATTGTGATTTGATTTATTTTCTTCTGCTTTTTTCCCATGCACATTTTCCTATTTAAAATTATAAAGGAGCTATTATAATGGGATTACTTTTTTAAAGGAGCACATATGGCAAATGTGCGACGTGGTGAGACGTTTTCTTCTTAGTCTGCACGCAGGGATTCCAGGCTTCCAAGACTAGACTTACATAACAGGCCTCAGAGAACCAGGGCAATAACTCAGCGCTGGCCGGCTTACAAACTTACATCATGTATCCCCCAAAGTTATCATCTGATTGGGTTGGTGAGCCGCCACTCGTATGGAGCATCCTTATGGGCTAAAGAGGTTTAACCTTCCTTATGGCCACTTCTGTATAGTTAACACCGGCTTAGACACTGATCCCTGGACCTGTATGTCATGGCTAGGGTGGTGGGGCTGACTTCCCTTAGCACATAGTATATTCTCAATTTATGTAGAGATTAGGTTATATAGGAGTCCAGTGAGAAAAGTTGATGTGCTTTAGGGTGGTAGCTATGAAAAATATGAAAAATAAAAAAAAAATTCTTGATTTATTTAGGAGACAGAGCCAACAGTATTTAAGTGAATATGGGAAATGAGAAGAAGGAAAGTCAAGGATGGCTTGAGCAATTGGAATAGTGGGGATGCCATTTACTGAACTGGGAGGCTACAGGAGGAAGAGATTTGAAGGGGAATAAGAATACTATTTTGGATATGTTAAGTTTGAAGTTTACATTAAACATCAAACCAAAGATGTCCAATGTACAAATCTTAGGTTTTAGAGAGAGGTAACAGGTAGAGGTATAACTTAGGAATCACTGAGGAGGTGGTGTAGTATAACATAGGATAGTACTTAAGAGCAGGCAAGTTGCAGCCAGAATGCCTGGGTTCAAGTCTTGCCTCCATCTTCTATTAGCTGTGACTCTGGGCAAATTATTTAATTTCTCTGTGCCTCAGTTTTTCTTTTAAGATGGTGATAATATGAGCCATCTCATAGCACCATTGTGAGGGTTGATTAATATATGTAATATATTTAGAATGGAGCACAAAGTAGTGGTGTCAGTCATTAGTCTTATTAATATCATATGACTACAGTTGATATTTACAGCCATGGTTCTCAATGAGATCACCTGAGTCTAGCCAGAGAAGATGTTGAAAGACTGAGACCTGAGACACTACAATCTTCATAGACAGAAGGAAGAGGAAAAGGGATCAGTGGAACAGACTGAAAAGTGAATAGGATGAGAAGGAAGAGAGAATAATGTTGCCAGAAGTCAAGTGAACCTTTTCTAGAAGGAAGCAGATAAATGTATCAAGTGCTAGTGAGAAGTTTAATAAGATGAAGCCTGAGAACAACCTGCTGAGTTTGGCAACATAGAGACCCTAGGGAACATTATAGGAGCTATGCCGACCAGAGCAATAAAGAGCTCATATGCAAAGGAGAATGTAGAATTGTATCTTTATACTCTAGATTTACACACATTTTGGCAAGATGCCCCCACTATGACCGCTCCATAGAGACTGAAATTTCTGAGGGAACAGCAAATTCCTAATTCCCATGCCATGCTCACTTAGGGGGCATGCACTTATCGAGTGGAAATTGCCAGTGCCATTTCAGAACTTATTTTTCTCATTTTATTTTTTGCTGGGGTCATAGAATTAAATTTGCACAAGTTAAATGCTGTGATACCACTATTCTCGCAAGCTAAGGCAACATTCGGCATAAGCAACTGCTCAGGGTGGTTTCCTCAAATGGAGGTTGGGGAGTAGCGGGTACTTTCAGTTTCACAGATTCTTCCGCAGTACATTTGTCGCATGCCCTCCTTTCTTCATGGTGTGAAATCATGAGAATTTCTCCATGTTTGGCACATTTTCAGAAACATCATTTTTAATAACCATTTAATAATTCAACCCATGACTGTTCCATAATTCATTTAACTGTTCTTCTTTTGCACGTTGATGATGTTTACATTTTTTAATTGCTGCAAGCACCACCAAAATAATCTGTCCCGCATTAATCTTTGCCTTTGCTCTGATTATTTTCTCGTAGGGGGTGGTGGTTCTCGAAAGTGGGATAAAGTGTGAATATTCTAAAGACTCTCGATATGCCATTAAATAGCTTTCCAGAAATATTATACGGTTATAAGATATGCCAACAGAGAGAGCGTGCCCATCCCAGCACACTCTGGCCAGTATTGAACATACATGTATAAGTCATTGCTGTTTTTATTAGCAAAAAAAGGTATCTCGATGCTGTTTTAATTTTCAGCCTGAAGGTTAATGTCTTTATTTGCTCAGTAAGCATTGCATTTTTTTCTTCTGAGGCTTTTATGTTTCTGTTCCTTTGCACCTCTTTGGTTTTTGGCATCTATGATTATATGTTATCTTGATATTAGTATGACATCTCTTCCTCGTGACTGGTAGCTTTTAAGACCAGCACTACATCTATCCCCTACACTTTCCTTAATCCCCTGAAAAAGCAAGGGAGAAAAAAGTTGGCATAAGAAAGCATACATAAATCATAGTTCTGAGTTTAGTAGAAGACTCAATATTGCCCACTGTCAGTTTTAACCCACTAGAGGTTTGGTCCCTCTGTAGGAACCTTCTGGGACTTGACAGCGACGGGGGATAGGAGGTAGCAAAAAATTGAGAATCAGCTTCCACCCAGTCCTTCTTGGGCAAAAGTAAAGATATATAAGTTATATATGTTATAGTATATAAGAAGACATGTAAGAAAATACATAGTGTAGAATAGTATGTAAGAAGATATACACATTGTAAAGATATACAAAAAGCCAACCCATAGATTGGAACATTGACCTCAGTAGTTCAAATAAAAGCAAACAGCAAACAACACTGAATAACATCTGAAAAATGACACCCTTGAAAATCCTATTTTGAGCTGCGCTTCATTGAACAAAAAGGATAGTTCACAGAGGCAGCTGATATATGATTCCTGTTGGGGCTCCCTCAGTTCCATTAGATATACAGAAAGATTGATGAAAATAATTGCGCTCTAAGAGAAACTGGTTAAACAGTTGTGACTTAGAACATGAAATGATTAAAATTACATAATACAAGAATTACAGCAATAAGGATTTCATCAATTGCTTTAAGAACCACCGGAACATTTAATAGGAGTATCATGTTTCACCAAGCAATTGTCTCTACTTCTTCAAGATATTGGGATTTGCCAATCTAAACTTTTTATCTATCCCAGTGCTGACTCATGGAAATGACTCTGAATTTCTGATATCATAAATAGTGTGTCCAGACTGGAATTATATATAGATGCAATAAATGCTTTCCTGAGTTGTGTACAAATCAAAGTTTTACAAATTTAATAGAGTTTTTTTAAACATGATCATAGATTAGGAAATTTATATTGTAACCATCAATTAAAATGAAAAATATAATGTAGTGTTTCGTAAAGCAAAGAACTATTTTATTTTATTTAAAGATTTATTTATTTATTTTTAGAGAGAGTACATGCCTTGCTCACATGTGAGTTGGGGGAAAGGGCAGAGGGAGAGGGAGAGAGAAACCCAAGAAGACTCCCCACTGAATGCGGGGCTTGATCTCAGGACTGTGAAATCATGATCTGAGCCAAAATCAAGAATGGGACACTCAACTGACTGAGCCACCCAGGTACCCCACAAAGAACTATTTTATGAGCAAACAGTCCTTACCTAATTTATTGGCAAACTGTGAACTTGCTCAAGTTGCTTCATATTTGGGGCGCTCAGTTCCCTCATCTGTAAAATGATGTGTCTTTACATCATTCTAGATGTATCTCTAAGGCTACTCCCACTCAGGGGTTCATAAGTACTACGGATAGACAGAAATTGGCCTTGTTAGAGCTATCCTCTGTAAAGTGGACCACTTATTCTAGAAAAAGTCTGGGATGGTCAATGCACCTAATTTAGAAATTTATCTGTAATGGTCTTTTTTACTTAGGACTTTATGGCAACAACGTGTATTAGTTTAGAATAGCTGACCAAAACTGACAAATTTCTTTTTAAGGAATTCAGTGTTTATGAACAATATTCCTTAAGAGGCTTGTTTCCTCTACCACATACTACAAAATGTTGTAGTTATTATTGCCACCTGATGATATTGGAGGATGAATAGCCTCTCATTCCGTGTACACTATGCTGAGGCTATACATATATATGTTCTGTGTTTTCATTATTCTGAACACTATCTATAGTTTGAAAAGGAGACAATGAGCAAGTTCTCCTCTCTCCACGTTTTTTAATTTGAAAGTTTGTTATTGTGCAACCTATGTTAGCCAGACTCTTTGTTGGAAGTGATTAAAATGCAACTCAAATGCTTACATATATGTGTGTGTGTGAGTGTGTGTGTGTGTGTGCATAAAGTTCATGCAAGGAAATTATGGGATAGACAGGGCTGGGGCTAGCCATATAGGATGATGGAAATTCTTTCAGTACTCTGTCTCTCACTTCTCGTTCTTTCTACATGTCAACTTTATCCTGCGGGGAATAGGGGAGGATATGGTCGCCAGTGTCTCTGGGGACATATTCTTATAGTTCTTGGCAAGAAAAGACAGAAGAAGCCAAGAAGAACTGTGATTGGACTGACTTAAAGGACACGGCTGTCCTGACCCATCACTAGGGCCAGCTGCATGGGGTGCGGTGAATCGCTTGGTCAGGATGGGGAGTGGGCACTTCCTCCATAATAAGGAAGAACAGTTCTTCAGTGGAAGGGAAGCTATGTTATTACTGGAAGGAGGGTAGGGGCCTGGGTAGACACAAATAATGGATGTTCACATGATAATCAGTTTCCTGTAGATGATGATGAAGATATTTTTATGTGTAGAGAACTTTACAATTTATAAAACACTTTCACATACACCATGTCTGTTGATTCTCACAGAAATCCCATGAAATTTGGTTACTATTCCCATTTTACAGATGAGAAAACAAGCTCAGAGTCCAGCTCGCATGTGTTGTAGTGGTGATTAAGTGCTTAATTAATAGTTAACATAATTTAAAAGTATCTTCCAAACTTTAAGTGGGCTTTTTGCATTGTCACCCTGTAGACAAATGTGGTTCCATTGTGTTTTAATATTTCTGAAAAATGTTTGTATAACAAAATAGTATTTCTTTTAAAGTTCATTCCTGGGGTACCTAGGTGGCACAGTGTCTAACTCTTGGTTTGGCTCAGGTCGTGATTTCAGGGTCATGGTATCGAGCCCCATGTCGGGCTCTGCGCTCAGTGTGGAGAGAGATTCTCTCTCCCTCTCTCTCTGCCCCTCCCCCTGCTCTCTCTCTCAAATAAATAAATAAATCATTAAAGTTCATTCCTAAGCAGGTGCAAATGTCTTAAAATGTCTACTCATAACCTTCCTTCATTCCCTTCGCCCAAATTTGCTATTTTTCCTTCTACAGACTCCCAATGTCTTGATCTTTCTTGCTCACTGACAAAACCTAAAGTGAATGAGGAGCATGCATTAAGCAGCTCAGTTTTGTCTTCTATATCATTCAATGTCTCCAGCCTTGAGTATGTAATGTGACTGTCTCAGTTTAGAGTGATTCAGTCTTAGTGGCACTAGTTTTATCTGTAAGCTTTTTATTTTTGATTCTTGTGGTATTTCATTAAATGAATGAATGCATTTCAGTAAGTCCAGTCCATGGTCAAGGGGGGGGGGACTGCACAAGAGCATGGATACCAGGAGGAAAGACTCACAGGGGCCCATCTTAGAGGCTGCCTACCACATCCAAGTTGCCAGCGACCCATTTCTTACCAATACCAACAGGCAATTTTCTGTCCTCTGCTCACTGAACCTCTCAGTGGCATTTGATACAGCTGATTACCTCTTCCATAAGACATTGAGTCTCTAGGTTTCCGAGACAGCATATTGGTTGGGTTTTCCTCATTAATGACTTCTTCTCTACTGACCTCTAAATATTAGAATGCCTGAAGGCTCTTCCCTTAGCCTTCTAATTTTGATATCCACATTCTTAGTGATCTCATTCTACCCCATAGCTTTGAATCCCATCTAGGTGCTGAGAAGTCTCAAATCTGTGGTGCTCCAGTACCTTTCTGAAAAGCTCTAGAATTATATATCCAATTGCTTACTCTATTTCTATTTCCACTTTGATGTCTGATAAGCATCTCAAACTTCACTTATCTAAAGAAGTACTATTGGTTTCTCCCAACTCTGCCTTCCTTTCCCATCATCTCCTACCCTAACATCCCCCACTGCTCAAATAAACATCCTGGATTTCATCTGGTGCTTGACCTTGATGACAGTGGATGCACCTGTCAGGGAATGGGAGTTCTGATTCTGTTCAAGTTTTAGAGATTTGTGGAGCATGAGCTTTGGAAAGACAAAGAACATTACTAGAATAATAGCTACTATTTATAAAAATACTACTGGATACCTGGCATTATTCTAGGTGAATTAAATTTATTTACTCTTTTAATGTAGTCCTTCCAACAATTATAAAAATAGGTACTATTATCCTCATTTTGTAGATGAGGAAACTGAGTCTGAGAGGGTTTCATGAAGGTTGTATTTAATTAAGGTCTCATTGTTGGTAGCACCTAGGATTAAGTTCAACACAAGTGACAGTAGTGACTAAAACACGTCAGCTTTATTTTCCTCCCACAGGCCACATGGGGCTAGTACAGTGGCTTCATCTCCATCCGACTCTGTGGCTCATGTTGCTCTCTGTCCTCCACACAGTGTTTCCATCTGATGGTCAAAGATGGTTGCTCTAGCATCAGCTTTCTGTTGGCAGAAAGCAAAAAGAGAGGGGGGGAGAGAAACCTCTTAAGGACAGTTCTTGGAAGTTACACTACCTGACTTAGTCCATCAGGCGGCTCTAGCAACTTAACCATAAACAGTGTGGCTTATAAACAATATTTCTCACAGTTCTGCGAACTGGGAAGACTAAGATCAAGGTCCCAGCAAATCTGTTGTCTGGTGAGAGCCCTCTTCCTGGTTCATAGACAGCTGTGTCCTTATGTAGCAGAAGAGGCAGGGAGCTCTCTGCGGTCTCTTTTATAGGGGCCCTAATCCTATTCAGGAGGGCTTCACCCTTGCTGAACTAATCACCTCCCAAAGTCCCCACCTCCTAATACACATTGTGGGTTGGGATTTTAACATGTGAATTGAGAAGACACAAACATTTGATCTATCGCAACCACTGACTAGAACTTAATCGCCAAAGCCTTGCACAGCTGCAAGGGAGACCGGAAATGTAGTCTGCCACAATAGGGATGCAAACCTAGGGCTGTGTGGTTCTTGAGATCACAACCTTTCTGTCATCCCACACTCTGCCTCTGAATACCTTAGTGACTGAGGGTTCCAGAGACACTTTACCATGTATCCTGTAGCAGCCCGTGTGCCCCTGAAACTCAGCCTCTGTCACATATGCTACAGGTGAGGGCTGGGTTATTTCCTCAGCTTCTTGCTCCCTCAGGATTTTGAATGCCTTTTTATTTAAGCAAGCTCTATGCTCAATGTGGGGCTTGAACTCACAACCCCAAGATCAAGAGTCACAAGCTTTACTGACTGAGCCAGCCAGGCGCCCCTTGAATACTTTTATATACCCATCTCATATGTTATAATTACTTGTTTTCAGTTTTCATGAATCAAACATGGGCTAATTGGTAATGTTTATTACATGAATAACTGACTAAATGAACAACACAATTTTGTTTCTGTATGTCTAGCACATTGTCTGGCCTTTTACAGATATTCAACAGATACATGGACGAATGGATGGAGGGATGGATGGATGGATGGGTGGATGGATGGATGGATGGATGGAGAATCAACAGCTTTCCTAATTCAACATTTTTTCTTATTTTAGATAAGTACAGTCCACACGCTCAGCTAAGCCCTTTGCCTTCAGGGCTGGGAGAAGAGAGAGAAAAGAAAAAAGAAAACAGGAAAAGGAGACAAGGTATACTTATACAACTTCTCTCATTCCCTACTTCCTTCACTCACTTTAGTATTGATGCCACAATTATGAATTTTTCTATTCAAGTGGACCTTGATAATACGTCCTGGGAAATGTCTTGAGGATGCCACATTCAAGCCTGAATGGCCAATGTATTAATGTTTCAGAATTTAGGAATATTTGGGGAAGTCGCAACTAATTTTGTTCAGTGAAGGCATACATACTTTCGCTTGTGACATCTTCTTCACTACATAAAATTTTATATTTCAAAGCCCTAAAGATGAAATAAATTTTTAAAAATCCCCTACGAGGTAGTATTGGTAAATTCACGGTTATTTCAACCCCATAAAGAAGTAAACATCATCACATTCCTCATGAAAAACTCCAGCAAGAGCCATTGGCATGGTCTGAATATAAACATCTAGCAACTAAATGACTTTATCAAGCTACAATCCCTGTGCTCAGCGATTTAGAGGAAATCAGCAGCTTAACCAAGGTTTGTTTTTTTTTTTTTTTTGCTGAGCAATTGGGGGCCAAAAATAAAACACTATTACATCAAACTGCCGACAAACAAAAATCTGAATAAGTTCGCTGTATTCTCAGGGCATTTCTGTACCTAATGAGCACAGCTGAGCCCAAAGGCGTCAAGATGTTCCTCGCCATTAGGCAATGGGGTGGAGGATTATCCAATAATTCCTGGGTGGTCATCGTGAGTTCTTTTGGGTAAAATAAGGGGAAGGTCAAAAGAGGATGCAAATATTTTTTAATCAATGAAACAGGGAACTAATAACATTCCTCTGACCTTTTTGATTGCATGGAAGATACATTATCTGCATTAATTAGCATGTTGAAAAATTCCTTCTGGATTGCCTAGTCCCTTCCTATGAATAGTGGGAAATAGGTTTGTAATATGATGTGCAGCAAACTGTCATAATTTTTTGGACTTTGTCTCTGAGTACAAATGAAATGTGAAACAGCTTAGCGAGTTGTGTTGCATTAGTCTTTCTAATTGGTGAAAAGGTTAACATTTGTCTAACATTAGTGCACGGTGCTTGGGTTTTGAAATGCCAGTTTGCTCAAGATACTGGGTGTTGTTAAAAGGAAATACTTTGGGAGGTAATATAAATCATTATCATCTCTAGCATAGTTCTCACTTGTTGAACACTAAAAAATGATTTCATTTAATCCTTGGAGGGAAGTACAAAACTGGTGTTATCACCATTTAACAGATAACAAAAACGGAGGATTGAAGGAACTAAGTAATTTGCCCCTAAACCACAAAGAAGGTAAAGTCAGGATTTGAACCCAGGTCAGTCTGACTCCCAGAGCCAATATCCTTTACCACTCGTCAGCACTCCCTCAGCTTTTGTCCTTCTAACTGGGTGCCAATTTGAGGGTTACTTAGCTCTTTCTCTGCCTCAATTTCCTGGTCTGCAAAAGGGAACAAGAATAATTTTGTGTTATTGGGATTGTGAGGATTGAATTATATACTGGATATAAAAATGCCTTATTCCGCATACCATGCTATTATTATTCTTTTAAATTATCACATTCGAGGGTTGGGAAGAATCTAATTATCACCTGCTTTTCTCATTTGGTGAGGAGGAGGAATAACTGAGTAAATGTTATTTATTGCCAACAGAGCTCACATTCATGGTTCCAGAATGCTAGAACTTGGAAGACTCCACAGGAAGCCGCCTTTGTAGTAACTGATGAGGAAACTGAGACCCAAAGAGCCAAGCCATCCTTGGGGTCGTAGACTGGGAGAACCATGCCCTTGGTGAAACTATTTTCAAAGCTACTGATGAGCCTCTCCATGTGAGTACAATGAACTCTTAGCTCCTTTTCTTTTCTTTTATTGTTTAAATGTGCCACCAACAATGAGTTATCAATCAAATGTATGCTATGTCTAACATTTTTCCTATTTATAAATGTGAAAAATGAAATTTTTACTTTCTGAAAACTTAAAAACCTTACCCTTTTCTCTGAAGTATATTAAAAGACACATAGTACAGTGCTTGCTTCGGCAGCACGTACACTAAAATTGGAATGATACAGAGAAGATTAGCATGGTCCCTGCACAAGGATGACACACAAATTTGTGAAGCATTCCGTATTTAAAAAATAAATCAATAAAAAATAAAAGAAACATAATACAGAATACTTTTAAAAACCAATTTGAGAGCAAATCTAGAGTGATCGCAATTCTGTTTTGATATACATTATTTAAAGCTTTGGGTTTTATAAAGGTATTCATTTTTACCTTGCAAGTCCTATAAATAACTATTAAAAACAAGAATTCTTGGGGTGCCTGTATGGCTCAGTCGGTTAAGTGTCCGACTCTTGGCTTTGGCTCAGGTCATGATCTCACGGTCATGAGATCGAGCCCCATGTCAGGCTCCATACTTGGCTTGGAGTCTGCTTGAGATTCTCTTTCTCCTTCCCCCTCTGCCCCTCCCCCACTCATGTGTGCCCTCTCTCTCTCCCAAATAAATAAATAAATCTTTAAAAAACCCAGGAATTCTCAGTTAAAATGGGCAACAAACACACATCCTCATTATATTTGATTTCTAAACATTGGTCACAAAATGGAAAGGGCCTGAGATTTGAATCTATTATGTTCTCAACACTTTAAAACATTCTTATTTAATCATCACCAAGCCCATGAAGCAAATATCATGCCCATTTTGAAATGAGACAATGGAGGCTCAGAGATGTTTAGTAATTAATTTACTGAATATTATAGAGCTCCAAGAGGCAAAGCTGAGATTATAACCCGACTCTTTATGATTCCTGAAGCTCAGGGTTTTTCCATTATTCTAGTTTGCTTTGAACAAAATGCATTTGAGATTTATCTTTACCATGCACGGTATTTCCCATCCCACTTTTCATTGTACCGATCATATCAGTCACAGTCCAGGCAGGGGAAGAGGAGCTGTGTATTTTGGAAATCATGACTTTGGTTGAGGGATTAGAGCTTGCATGACTGTGGGGAGTTGCAAAGGAAGGCCTAGGTGGGGGCCAGGGGAGGGTGGTCCCTGGGTCAGAAAACAATCTCTAGGCACTTTCTCGGAAGCACTGTTAATACACACGGTAAGTCAGAGCTTGTGGGAGAATCTAAAACACTTTGTGCGTCTGGCTGCCAGCATGGGATTGCAGAGAAGAACCTCGTGGAAGGGTCTGTGGAAGCTGCCACCCCCACATCTGCAGCCAGGTACGTGGTGCTCATCTCACCTACAACTTGGGGTGTGTATTATAGCATGCTTACGGGGGAAGGCACACTGAACAGCTGACAGATAGGAGCCCTCATGATCTCTGGAGGGTCGATCTTGTCAGCCTCAGCCCAAGCTTTACCCCCTTTTTCTTTAGCTCTTCAAATTGTATTTGTCCTGTAGGTTGTGTGTCAGAATCCAATGGGATGAAGAATGGGACAGTGCTGAGCACAGTGCCTGGCACAAAACAGATGATCAGTGATCATTCTACTTCTGGGTTGTAAACAACAGCACCTGCTTCAGCTCGTTGAAGCAGAGGATGAATTTATTGCACGTCATTAGGTAGCTCAGAGAATTTCTGGGAGGGCTGGATCCACTGGAGGGCACATGGACAGAAACAGTATCAAACTACCCATGAGTTTGTATCAGAGGCTGCCCTCTTGCAGCCTTTTCTAGGCACATATCATAGGCACATATCATAGGCACATATCATAACAAGCAAAGCTGATATTGGGCCCTGGATTCCAGAATTGCCACCCCCGTTGTTCCCAGAAACAGAGGCCTGTGTTATTGGCCACCGCAGGAAATGTGTTTCATGCTCCTGTATGCTCACCCTGCCCTCTTCTAAATCAAATCTCACATGGGAGTGTCTGCCCAGCAGAGCCTGGATCACACAGCTGTGCCCTTACTGCAAGGGAGGCTGGGAAAGCAAGGGAGAGAAAGGGGTAATTTGTCTAAGACTGACGCTCTCTGCAGATTGCCTTCTACACCATGAGTTCCTCCCCTGGAAACTTGCTGGAAACTGGCTATAGCCCAGTGGCTTAAGGCAGTCAACTCTGGCCAGCCATGAGGCTCAGACGCTAGCACTCTGATCATACCCAGGGAAGGGCTGGTACTTCTGCAGTCTTGAATGCTGCTTGGTTGCTGGGGTTCAGGCAATAGTTCACCATATCCTACAACTACAACTGTGAGCCTTGGTCCCCAGCTTCCGCATTATACCAGAGGAAGGCCTGATGTTCCCCAAAGCCATGAAAGATGAGGGTAGGGCTGGAGCCAGTTTTCTACCATGCCATGTTACTACGGTCCACTGACCCCTAATTGCCTGATGAGAGCGGCCAGTGCTTTTCTAATCGTGTACCTCATAAAGCCCCATGGCCCAAGATTAAGGTCACTCTCTGGGATTCTCCTGTCTGGCCTTGTTAATCTTGTGCAAATGCCTTAGAACTGCTGAAAAACAAACTGAGGTATATGCAACATGTTTAAGAGTTTCCTTGAGCAAGAATTGATTTGAACTGGGCCGTGCCAAATGGGAAGTGGTGAGGAGCACTCTGCCCACAGAGACCAGCGGAAACACTTAATAGAGAAAGTGTAGAAATTATGTGATTGGCTATAGCTTAAAGCCTGTTTGGCTGTTTATGGTTGGCTGTCTTTAGTATTTTGATTTCATAACCTCGAGGCATTTGTGAAGGTTAAGGTGTAGATTTTGGTTTGCTTATGTTGGCCGCCAGGGTGTTAGAGTCACTCCTCTCTATTGGCCTCCTTGTTTAATGAGTTTAACAGAATGCAGTGGGTAATAGGGACCAGTGAACACGCACCTGCTTCTATTTTTGTGAGGTCTATTCACTTATTCAGTCAGTCCTTGTGTGTGTGTTGAGTGGCATTTTCCCTTTTTGCACCAGTGCAAATGTCTGGTTTCCACCTTTGGGAGGGCGGGACTCTTCATGTGCAAAATTACCCAAATACGGGAAAGGTGTTCAAAGATGTTGGGTGGCCACAAAGCCTGACAGGTATCCATTACCCTAATACATACCGATTCCTAATTCATTCCCCTTTCCTCTTCCTTACTGGCATATTCCATGTGGACTCCATGACCTTAAGAGAGTAGATTTTGACATCAGGCATGCCTGTGCAGGCTTGGGTCCCAGTTTGGCTACTGCTAAAACCACTGTGGCCTTGGGCAGTTAGCATGATCTCAGGAGTCTCAGTTCCCCATACCAGGAAGGCTTCTCTCAAAGGATAGTTGTCATGATTAAATGAAAGTATGCAAAATCTTACCAAAATGTCAAGCACACAATAGACATAGGAGAAATGCCAGTGATTCTTAAAAGAAGACTTCAAGGAAAGTTCTTTCCTGCTCTTGACTCTTTAGGGCTCAACCTGATGATAGTTCATTGTGTTATTTTGCTAACACTCATCCAAAAACTAAGTTCCAGTGGCAATTCTGGGAAGTCTACTCTTCACCAAAGGGGGTGCAGGGAGGAGAGAGAGGACTGGAAAAATATGGAAGGCTCAAGTTCACTCCTATTTATCATAAGTAGATGACAAGCTTCCCCAATCTGAAAGTCCAAAAGTGCAAGGCAGTGTGGCGGCAGGCCAAACTGGGCCTGAGGGTCCCAGTCCATCGTAGAATTCCAGCATTACTTTTTACTACCTATGGGGCCTTGGGCACTGGAACTTGAGACCCACTCACTTATTCTTTCAACCAGTCACTCAGTCAACAAATGCTTATTGATCATCTCTGTGCCAGACTGTGGACTGGTGTGAACAATACAGAAAATTCTGTAAGGGAGACCGATGTGGGGGCAAATACTCCTGACTCACCGTGAATGGTGTGACAATAAGGGTGCTTACAAGCTAGAGCAATGGCACGTAACAGAGAACTTTAGTCTTTCTGGGTGCAGGGAAGGACTCAGAGAAGGCCGCACAGAGTCGGCAACATTACAGCTGGGTTTTAAAAACTGAGTAGGAATTTTCAAGGCAGACAGTGGGGAAAGGACATTCTAGACAAGGAGAAAAGACTTTCCCCTTACAACAGATTAATCCTGACCTTACAGAAATCAGAGGGCCTAGGTAATCAATACCCAGCTATTTTTTAATGGATAAAGCCTTTAACAACAAAAAGCTCCTTATCATCCAGGGCAGTGGCAGTGACAATGACCAGAGTACCACCAGAGCTGTTAAGTGTCAGTTCACAGGATCTGGTCTGGGCAGAACAGGTGCTCTCTCTACAGAATGAAGGCTCACTCTGGAAGAGAATATTGATGCGGTCACTTGCCTTGGTCCCTGGACCTGTCACACTCCTGTTGTAAATATCATAATACCAATCAACTTTATACTGGTGAGCTGGGTCTCTAGAAAGGTCTAGAATTCAAAAATAGGACAAGAGTGTAAGGTAAGGTAATCACTCTGTTACAATTAAGTCAGAAGGGAAGGAGGAACAGAAACGGGCTATGTGAATTAGTATTTATGAGATGTATGAGTATAGTTATAATGTATCCGATATAGTAAACCAGTATAGTTGTATTTCCTCCCTAAGTCATGTTCCTGTACAGTCTTTTGCCTCCATGGCTAAACCTTAAGGCTCACTGCTTTAGGAGAAGACAGAACAAATCCTACCTAGGAAAAAGAGCCATTGAGTTTCAAAGTCTATAGCAAGCCTTGAAAATAAGACTTTTTCTAAATAAAAATGTTTCTGTCATAGAGAAGGAGAACAGAACAGTGGTTGTTAGAGGGGAGGGCAGTTGGACGGTAGGCAAAATGGGTGAAGGGGTCAAGAGGTACAAACTTCCAATTATAAAATAAATAAGTCATGAGGCTGTAATATACAGCATGGTGACTATAGTCAATAATATCATAGTGTATACTTGAAAGTTGCCAAGAGAATGAAATCTAAAAGTTCTCATAACAAGAAAAAAATTTTTTTCTATAATTGTCTGTGGTGATGGTTGGTAACTAGACTTACTGTGGTGATGATTTCTCAGTGTTTACAAATATTGAATCATGTTATACAGCTGAAACGAATATAAGTTATATGTCAATTATACCTCAATTTAAAAAAATGGAATGGAATGCATAAAATTTCAGATGCCTAATGATCTATATTTGTAGAGAAGTGTGATTTTAGTTTACTTATGATATGCTTATTTGCACAGAAAAAACTTAGGCATTTATTAAACAAATTGAAATATTTGTTCTTGCAAAATAAATAATAAATACAAATAGGGGAGTTTCTAAATTTCTTAAACTCCCATTCAACAGATCAAGTGTCAAGCCTCCTGAGACTTGATTCTGCTTAGGGGGTTTCTTAGTCAGTTTGGGCTGTTATCGCAGAATACTATAGCCTGAATGGCTTCAGCAAAAAACATTCATTTCTCATAGTTCTGAAGACGGGAAGTCTGAGATCAGGATGCCTTCATGGTCGGCTTCTTGGTGAGGGCCCTCCTCCTGGTTCACAGCCCACTTCCTCCTTGCTGTATCCTCACACGGGGGAGAGTGAGCTCTGGAGGCTTCACCTCTGTATAAGGCCCTAATGGCATCTGACCTCATTGAAACCTAATTACCTACCAAAGGCCCCAGTGAGTACCATCCCATTGGAGATTAGGGATTCAACATATGAATCTAGGGCTTCACCGTCACAGGGAGGCGTTACCCAGGATGTGATGGAGAGGAAACAAAACGTCCAGCCCTTCTTGCTCAGGTGGGCTGCAATGGGAGGGAGGCAGAGATGGAGCCAGGCGGAGGCATGTTATGATTCCGTTTTCCCTTCTTAAAGCTGCACTCTGATAGGGGACCTCAGAAATGTCCCGCTAGGTATGGGAGAATTATGGGAGTTAGAGGTGGCCAGTGATGCAGGTCAGAATATGTCACGCCGAAATGTGGTGCCTGGGCATAATGAACATTTTCAGATGAAGCAGCTTGAGAAATGGCAGAAGCAGGAAGGACTCTCAGACCTGCCGCGTCTCTACCCAAGCAGGTCCTTAAACCCTCATGTGAGAGGTGTCTTCCCTATGCCGGGAGGAAAGCAGCAAGCTTGTCTCTGCAGACGAGGGGTGATGAGAAGAATCTGGATGAACAGAATTTGCTAAGTTTCCCCCGCAGCTTACTACCTTTAGCTCATACCCTTTTGTCCTATTACATCTTCCCTCATATAAACATGCACAAGTTTCACTGTTCCTTTGGGTCTTCATTTCCTTATGAAGGCTCCGGTGTTACATAAAATTTATATTAAATAAATGTGTATGCTTTTCTTTCATTAATCTGTCTTTTGTCAACCAATTTACATGGCCTCAGAGGGAGAACCCAGCAGGGTAGAAAGAAAAGGAATTTTTCCTCCCCTACAATGGCTTCCGACGTGATGCTAGAGGAAAGCTGTGAGCCTGAAGAGATCTCATGTGTGACCTCTTCCACTATGACACAGAGTGGTGGAAGGTGATTGAGGAGTGTGAAGTTGTACTCTGTGAGGTGCTCCATGACTTGTCTGGCGTTCAGGGAACCCAGACGTTCCCTCACGTCTTAGTGAGTAGGTGCGCATGTTCTGAGAGAGCCCCAGAGCTGTGCAGGGTCAAAGAAGCCCCTATGCCAAGACTTTGTAACTGAAGGAAGATGGCTGAGACTTTGGGTATCATTTGTGAGAGGCAGCATGTCATCTCAAAATGTCTACTGGGTCATACCTCAGGGGTTGCTGGCCTGGAGGCTAAGCAGACCAGACATGTGACATCGGAGACCTGCAAGGATCTAGGACCTCAGTACTTGAAATGTATCCAAAGACCAGCAGCATCAATATTACCTGGGATCTTGTCAGATGTGCAGAGTCTTGGGTTATCACCCCAGACTCTGTGAATGAGAATCTGTACCGTAACAAGGTACACAGATTATTCACATCACATTTAAGTTCCAGAAGCCTTGATCTAGAAGACGTTGGGTGAATCCAAGGGCTCTGCCTCTCCTTTACAATCCACCATGAGATGTATATAGCACAGTCACCCTCTACAGCCATGTGCTGTCTTAGGGAAGAGCAAAAGAAGGGGGAGAAAATGCGAAAGACTCAGCATTATCCAAAATAGACTCAGTTATCTGAAGAGACTCTCTGAGTTCCTGAATTGGGTCAAGTTTCCTGGGTTGGACCAAAACTGGTCCCCTAAGGTTAAATCAGCAGTAGAAAAATAACAGAACTACATTTTCTTTGATCAGCACCTTTTGAGGGTAATGGTGTTCATTTTTTTTATTAGTCATGATTCTTTCTCACCCAGACCAGATGAATAATGTACACATTGTGTGGTTTCTCATTTGCTGTTTCATATTGCTCACTTCCTTTTATAATCTTTTGTGCATTTAAACTTTTTTGACTCCCCTCTACATGAGTGAATCGATGGGTCTATGACGTGAAATATTTTTGTAAATTTGCATAATAGGAGACCCCGCTTAAAGCCAGTTTTTGTTTTTTTTTCCCCCTGCCCTGAGATTCAGTCAAGCCTGGACATTTCTGCACAACTGCTAGAGAAGACTAGCAGGACTCTATTTATTTGAGGAACTAAAAATCCTCATAATAGAGAATTCATCTTAAGGGAAAAGAGTAGAAGTAAAGGACAAAAGGAGCACTGAGTTTCATAGTATATATAGCAAGTCTTGAATTAGGCTTTTTTGGTAAAACAGTTTCTGAACTTTTTCAACATTTTATTCAATAAAGTGCCAGGCCTCAAATAAAGTTTTGAGTTAAGACTTGTTTGAAAAACTAGTTGTATGTATATCCGACTCATCTCCCTCCAAGCATGCACACCCTTGTTTTGCAACACATTTGGTGACTACTTTATTCATTATTTTATATCATTCTGTGTCTTTTATTTTTAGCCATATGCATGAATTATTTAATGTTAAAATAAACTATTACACATATACACACACACAAAGTGCCAGGCTTGTGGGTCTCAATTATACTTAGAGGGGCACAACCCAGGATCTGACAGAGAGGGAAAGCAAAGCCCAGCCTTTCTGGCTCAGTTGGTTCAAGGAGAGTAATGCAGGATCAGAGGTGAGGAGTATTTCTCAGACCGCCTCTTACCAGTTCAAAGATATGAGAGCCCATCAGGCATAACCTCCTTCAACTTCCCAGTATTTTCTCCATAAACACTTTTATTTATTACCCATCCTCAGCAACTTTTCTCTTGTCTCAAGGCATGTGATGTTGCACCTTTTGTGAAATGACCTTCGCCCTTGACCCTATCCCTTCTCACCCTCTTTAGGGGCTTGGCTGTTGTTGGGGAGGAACAACCTTGCCTTTACCCCTCTTGGGTTCGGGTCTGGAGGCATGCAAAATAAACTAACAAAAGACAAATTAACAGGAGTAAGGCACAATATTTTATGAATATTTATTTGCACAAGCGTTCGTGGAAAAGAATTGAAATTCAAGAAAGCTATTGGACTCTACTGGGGGCTTATATACCATTTTAATGAAGGAAAGGAGGTTTGAGCATCAAGAGAAGATTGAGCGTCAAGGAATGAAATCTATGGGGGAAACTAATAGAATATAAAGGTTATTTTAGTAAAGTTTGTTTATGAAAACTCATCTTGCTATTGATTGTCTATCTCTGATGGTAAGAATTGCTCTTTTCTTCCTGATGGTGATGGGGGCAGCTTCACAAAGAGAAATTTATGCCCTGTTTTTTAGGCCGATAAGAAGAGGGCAGAGAACTCTTCCTGCATCTGTTGATTCTCAGTTGCTGTCAGCTTGAAATAATCCTTATGCCAACCTGGCCTCTTTGGGGGTGGCGTATTTGGATCTCTTCACTGTATCAAGCGTACCTTTCCAATGTTATAACTTCATTTCCTTCCCCAGTTGCTTATTCCTCTCTGCTTGTAAACATGCTCAAATCTTTCTCATCTAAGGATCCATCCTTCTAGTGGCCCTTCCACATTCATTCAAAATAATATTTATTCAGGGTTTACAAGCACAGACACTGATCTAGGTGTTGAGGACATTGTGGGTGAATAATGCAGATACAGTCCTTGTCCTCCTGAAATGTATAGTCTGTTGTCCAATCTCATTTCCTTTTTTTTTTTTTTTAAGATTTATTCGTTTCTTTGAGAGAGAGAGAGAGTGTGCGTGCGTGCAAGCAGGGGGAGGAGCAGAGGGAGAGGGACAAGCAGACTCCACGCTCAGCGTGGAGCCTGACGTGGGGCTCCATCCCAGGACCCTGAGATCATGACCGGAGGTGAAGGCAGATGTTCAACCGACTGAGCCACCCAGGTGCCCCTAAATATTTTTTTTTAATAATTCCCTTTTTCCATCCCTACCGTCAGGTTTCTAGATTGGCCGCGATCATCTCTTGCTCATCAGTGGTCATTATAACTGGTCCTCTTGCCTCTGGTTTCAGCTCCATTAGATCCCTCCTCCAGATGTCAGCTATAAAGGTCACTCCGATGCTTTTGACCCCTCAGAGACTCTCCATTTCCTATAGGATAAAGTCCAAATTCCCCAGTGGGGCCTCACACTTTTGTCATTGCCTTCATCACTAAACTCCCCTCCCTGATTTGTTCTCTGTCCTTGCAGCTTCCGCATACAGCATGTTCAGTGTGTGTAACTGCTTAAGCTCATAACTGCCAAGAACATCCTTTCTTGGGCTCTTTTTGCCCATGGACACCTGGCTGTGTTTCCTAGCCTCATTTTTCAAGTTTTGGCTTTTTGGCTTCTTGCTGTCTACTCTAAAAAGTCTTTCCAGGTTTTTCCCCCTTCCTTTTTTTTTTTTTTTTTTAAGATTTTTAAAATTTATTTGACAGAGAGAGAGAGCACATGCAGGGGGAGTGGCAGGCAGAGGGAAAAGGAGAAGTAGGCTCTCCACTGAGCAGGGAACCCGACACGAGGTTTGATCCCAGGACTCTGGGACATGATCTAAGCCTAAGGCAGGCGCTTAACCAACTGAGCCACCCAGGCGTCCTGGTTTTTCCTCTTCCTGAAGGGAGGGATGGGGGTCCTTCCTCTATGCTCCCATAGTGGTTGTATGTATCACTACAGTTAGAATCACTATGCTATTATCTTATAACTACTCATTCCGTCTTTCTCACCAAGCTTTGAGGTTCTTCAGAAAAGTGTTTGGAGCATAGTAGGAGCTCAGTAAATATTTGTGGAATGAGGCATGATCTGCGCTTTTCCATCACTGGATGAGATTCCCGGGACTATAGACATGGAACTTAGTCCTAACTGGTTTTATTGCATAGTGTCTTTGGATAACCAGCATCTCCACCGAGAGATGAGATGTTAATGGCCCTACCTTAGCCTTCCACTCACTGCTTCATTAAGCCTGTCTTATGGTGGGAAATGTACTTCACCCATGGCTCTAAGAAAAACACTCATGATGCACATTCATTATCACTTGTTTTTAATTCCTGCCTAGATCATATCCCAGCACACTGGTTTCTCTTTCCGTTGAGAATAAAATCAGACATTTAAGGGTGAATTTGGGAGTTAGGTACACAGATAAGGCTAAATTTGAGAAAGAAACCATGTGTGTAACATGCCATTGAGCCTTTCAGTGTCTGAGACCTAAGGTTATATTTGTCCATTTATCCAATTAATTTTATATAAATGTGTATTTACATTTTAAGCATCCTTTGAAAACTACCACATAGCTTCACAGAATGAGGATTGATCACAGAATGGGAATGCTTACTATAGGGTGTCATGAAGGTATTCAAACGCCCAGTGCAAGGACTGAGGGCAGCAGTTAGATGTTGGGTAAACCCTCTGTGGAAATCCACATCCTCCTTACATGTGCACAGATGCAAATGTTCTAGCTGGAAAAGACCTTAGGGATTTTTTGTTGAACTCTCACTTTACAGATTCAGAAACCAAACCCATTAGAGGTTTAAGTCAGTGTTCTCAGTGTTCCATGGACAGTGCTGGGAAGCAGTATGTCCTGGAGAAAGGGTTACAAATGTGAATTTTCTGTTTCCATCCCATCAGCAGGAATTTGACTGAGGTGTGGGTTGGAAATCAAGGGCTTCAGTAAGTTGCCAAGTTATCCTCCTCTTTTCCACTGAATTCAGGTAGGACCCTCACCCTGCCACACTAGTTTCTTGTGATTCTTTCCACCTTTGTGCTATTCATAAATTGGATAAATAAATCATTCTTGTTTACATCCACACAGTTTATAAAAAGTTCACAAAGACGAGACTGCATTAGAGCCTTTCAGCTTACATTAGAGTTTCCTTTGCATTATATCCCTTTGGGTTTCTTCATTGCCTGATTGATAATCCTCCCAGCTGAATTTTATCCAGTGTTTATTTCTCTATCTTGTCCCAAATGATGTCATGAAAGATGACCAATGCCTGGCTGACACTTCAGAGCACTGTATCTACCTTTTCCCTCAACTTGCAGGCTTATGAAACTATCAGAACATCCTTTTAAAAGATTAAGATGAAATTGTTTTTTATTTCTTAATATTCTCTCTTTCCTCAAAGTCTCTCCTGTTTTTTTTTTAATCTTTCTCTGACAATGACTTCTGCCATTCATTGACTCTTTCCCTCTGTTTCTTGTAGCCCAGTTTGTTTGTTTTTTTTAATCACTTCTACATACTCATTATTCTACATACCGAGGTGGTTTCATCTAGACCAATGACTTCAACCACCATCTATTTGCTAATGACTCCAAAATCTCCAGCCACCCTGTCCAAAATGTAAGTCCCATATTCTCAGCTATACCTGATGATTGGCGGCAGCCTTGTATTAGAGGTACAGTCACTTTCTGTCTGCCAACACCCCCTTCTTAGAGAATGTGCCCTCCTGCAGCCCATCAAGGGTAGCCATGCAGATCACCATGTGACCTCTTCCCTCAGGCCATAGCTGATTTTACCAGAGGGGCTACCTGTTCTAAGCCAGGCCAGTCAGTTTCCCTTGCCTGGAAATCCCCGGCCAGAAAGCCCTGCAACTATAAGGTGATACAGGGCTTGAGACCTTATCCAGTTGATAAATAAGCAGAGGAAGCCAGTATAGAGAGAGAATCTGGAGAATGGGGCAAAAGTGCAAAGTGAAGCCAAGCAAAGTGCAATAGGATTTCAGAGAGATCGATATGGAGCAGGTGGTTGCCCAAGACTTTTCTGGTGCCAATGAGACCCTGTTGTGTTGCCTTCATTGTAGTTCTTGAAATTCAGTCATTCATTTCTCAAATATTGTTTGATAACCTACTTACATCAGGAACTTGGCTATGGGCCAGAAATATTTTGCTGAATAAGAAAAATGTGACCTCTGATCTCACACATCTTACATTTGAATATTTTTTTCACAGTAAATTCCTTGTTACTTGCACATGTCTGAGTGAGTTTGTTTCTTGCAATCCAGTGATCCATGGTCAGTATATGACTTAATTCTTAATATATCCTAAATCAAACTTGTGATCCTCACTATGCCAGCTCCTCAAGAAAGCCCAGTCTTGATCAGTGGTATGGTGGTACACCCTTGTTTTTAAAAGCAAAAACCTTCTATTTGCGCTTATTCCTCTTCTGCTTAATACATATCTAACTGATGGCCAAATACTTTGGATTCTACTTCAAGATGTCCTTTCCTTCAGATATTCCTTTTTTATCCTTACTTTTATCCTCACTTTTAGATCCCTGACACCTCTCACCTGCAATGTTTCAACTACCTTTTGTCAGGTTCTCCTGTTGTCAGTCTGTCCCTACATTGGCTCATCCTCCATGATGTCACAGCACTCCCTCCTAAGACCCATTTGTCATCTTGACACCCACCCCTAAACATATCCATTGCCTCCTCTTTGCTCCAAGGACAAAGTATAAACTTCTTAAACAAGAGGCCCTACATGACCTGCTCCCAAATTCTTCTCCATTGCTCTCTCCCACAACTTGGACTCTAGTGATTTCCAACCACATTAAACACCTAGCATTTCTGAGTTTGTGTTTTCCCAATACACATTTCTTTTTGTCATAAATAATGATGAATTAAACTTGCTTATAAAAAAGTCTTTTTGTACAACCCTAATATTTTTTTTTAAGGATAAATGCCTAGAAATGGAATTACTGCACCAAGGTCTATTTTAAGATTTTTTATTTTAATGGTTAAATTCTTTTATTAAAGAGATTGTAACAATTTGCAATCCCATTGATGTATGAAAATGCCATACCTCACAGACTGAATATTATCACTTTTTGACATTTGCTAATTTAATGGAATGATAGCATTTTGTTTATTTAGTCCTTTTTTTCTGTTTCTTTTCTTATGTGAGTATAGTTGACACACAATGTTACATTAATTTCAGGTGTACAACTTAGTGATTTGACAAGTTTATATAACATCATGCTACGTTCACTTCAAGTATAGCCACCATCTGAACCATTACATCCCAATTACAGTATTATACTTTTTATTCCCGTGATGTACTCATTGTATAACTGGGGGCCTATATCTCCCTAATTCAACTTTTAAAAATGAATACTGACACTGAAATTGTTGTATGTTTTATTGGAGTTATCCAGATGTTTCTATTCTGTATCCATTGTTCCATGAAGATTTTACTATGTTTCCTAAAGAATTGTCTGAATTCTGAGTTCATAATGGATGGATGCAAATACCTTGTCTGTCTTACTTGTAGGCAAATTTTCTTCTCGGTGTTTTGGGTCTGTATTTAGTTGTGATCATTCTATTCTTTGACTTACAGAAGCCTCACATTTTCCTTTCAATTCAACCTTCCAAGTTTTCATCTTTGTATTTTCTTCAACAGCTTTTAGATTTGGAATGTCTTTATTCACAAAAGGACCACAAAGATGCTTGTCTCTGTTTCCAGGTTTTGATCACTTCTTACCACCTGGACTTTGCTGCAGTGTTGTCTTCAGGAAAGATTTAATTTTATTTTTTTCTGAAATTTTAGTCACACTTTTTTTTTTATGATGGCCCGAAAATTTATAGCTGGTAGGGCCCATGCTCATTGATGATTCTTCCTCTTTATGGCCTTTTTTGGCATTCCATGTGTATTTTTGCCTCCAAATGAATTTTATCATTGCACTGTCAAATATTTTAAAAATCCCATTGAGATTTGGATTGCATTTAGACCTATAAATTAATTTGACATGTTTACAATATTCATTTTTCCCATCCAGGAACATCATATGTTTTTCTATTTGATGTCCCATAGCCAGGTTTTGCAATTCTTTTCATATAGATCATGCACATAAATTTATCCCTACAATTTTGTATCCCTTTGGTTGTTAAATAGTGAATAGGACCGTTTTGTTGTTTTTCTATTTAAAATATACTCTTGCTGATATGCAATAAATATTTCAGTTTATATTTTTGTCTCAAATCTGTACTTTAATAATTTTTCAATAGATGCTTTGTAGTTTTAAGGTTACATGATGTGGTATTATTTATATATAGTTATTATGTTGTCTCTTCATTTTCAATGACTAGAATCTCTTTTCTTTTTCAAATATTAATATAGTGTTCAGGACTTTAAAGACAGTATTTTTTTTTTAAAGATTTTATTTATTTATTTGACAGAGACAGAGACAGCGAGAGCAGGAACACAAGCAGGGGGAGTGGGAGAGGGAGAAGCAGGCTTCCTGCTGAGCCGGAAGCCCGATGTGGGACTCTATCCCAGGACCCTGGGATCATGACCTGAGCCGAAGGCAGTCGCTTAACCAACTGAGCCACCCAGGCGCCCTAAGGACAGTATTATATAATAATGGGATGGAGGGAATCTTTATCTTATTCCTATTGTTAATGGGAATGCCTCCAGTCCATACTTTGCTGTTAAGAAAATGGCTGGCTATTGGTTTAAATTAACTATTCTTCCTCACGTTAAGGAAGCATCCTTCTATTCCTGGTTTGCGAAGTGATTTTTTTTTAAAATAAGGAATTAGAATGGAATTTTATTGCCATCTTGTCATTATCCCTTGAAATAATCATACACCTATTCCAACAGCGGATATCACACATACATACTGCTTTCCTAATACTAAGTCATATTTGCATTTGTGGGAAATACTTCATTTGGTTGTAGTATATCATTTCTTTGATTAACTGCTGAATTATATCTGCTAGTGTTTAGGATTTTTCATATCTATCTTAATAAGTAGGATTAACCTGGAGTCTTTATTGTTGTTGGTGTTATTTGTGTCATTTTGATATCATGTTTATCTGGCTTTGTAAAACAAAGGGAAGCATTCTGTTGTTTTCTATGCTCTGGAATAGTTTGTGGGTTCTAGATTCATTCAAGGCAGTTTCCTCTCTCTTGCTTCTCCGTGTCACACCATTCCCTCTCCATTCCCACACCCCTGTTTTCACTTGCTTCTCACCTGTGTCCATTCTGAACCATGGGAAGTTCAAGGGTGAGATGCAGGTTGATGCTCCCTGCATGCCGTAAACACAGCCACGGTGTGTCTCCCCAGAGTCCAGCTGTGGATGCCTTAAAAGAGTCTCAGCAGGAGCCATCCGAAAGGCATTCACCAAGAACACCATCCAAATCAGGAAGCACCTGTACCACAGGGGGTCTCAGGGAAGCCCAAAGACTGGGGGCAGCCAGTGTGCTAGCCAGAGGAGGCATGGTCTGCCTCTGGGGAAACTGCTCGTTGCAGATATCCAAAGGGGGAACTCCAAGGAAAGCACCAGAGCCGTGGGATGAGGGGGCCAACCACTGTGCAAGCACCACGTAGGAGGTCCTGTTACCGTCATAGAATGTCCCAGTTATGTAAGATCAGCTAAGTCCCAAGGTTCCCTTCTCCCTTCCTCAAGACCTGAATCTTAAGCAGAATGCAAAGTCACCTACACCTCTCTTTGCCTGAAATAGGCCAGTGTTGGAGGAAGGGGAAGATTTAAATTAAATGCAGGTTGGACTTCTGATATTATACTGGGTTTTAATTATTTAACAGTTGCTGGAGAACTTTTATTACCAGAAAGTGCCTAGAAAGCTATGGAACCTATCCAAACTTGTGTCAAGGGAAATGATTTCACAGAGCAGAGTGAGAGAGGGTAGTTGTGTGAAAGATTAGCGCTGGCTTCTGCTTGTTCCCACTGAGTTCAGCTCAGTTGGCATGCAGGCCCACGGCGGGGGGGCACTGAGAGTGATTCCTGGCCTTCTCTTATATGATTACTTTTAGAATGTTCTACTGTATTGTGCTTTGGAAGTTGATGGCAATACACTGCTTAATCTAAATCTTGGACATTGTAATTTGCCTTTTATTGATAGAGTCTGTAATTGAAAATAAAATGGAAGGACAGGGAAGAGCTTGAAGGGAACAGTGAAAAAGGCTCACAAGAGATTTGGGCAAAAGAAATCTAGATGCCAACGTATTTGGGACAAAGTAAAATGTATTTTAAACAGTACTTAACTGTATGTTAAACATCACAACTCATAGTTTTTGGGGGAAAAAACACCTTTTTTCCCCCCAGAGTTCAAAGCATTTCTAAATATATTGGAAGAATCTTAATGGAATGTGGCATTGTTTTTTTTTACTTTGATCTGGGTATGTTTAATGTTCTGTTTATTTGCATTCTTACCTTTTAGGTCAGAGCCTAAAAATAATATGAGGTCCCTGGTATAGTCATGTAACATTTGATGTATTTCCTTTCTTTGAAGTTATATTAAGGCCAAGTTTATGTTAAGAAACAACTTACCAAATTCATTAGGTATAGCAGCTTGGAAATAAATTATCTCTTCCAATTATCAGGAATGTTTAAGATCATTTGGTAGGATTTTGACATTTCCAGATTTATCCTTTCTTTCTTTTTTTCAGGGGGGAGAGGTTTGGGTAAATTCATCATGATAGGAAAAAATAGAGTTAGTTTTAGGACAATTCTCACATCTGCCAATGATGAATTTAGCACTCATGATTTTTCAAAGCCCACGTTCCCTAGATATAGACTCTGAGGTACAAGCAGTTTATTTAGGGGGAGATGCCAGGGAAGTGATGAAGTCAGACAGGGAAGGAAAGGAAGCCAGAAATTACCACTGTGGGCTGTCTTACTGAGAGCCTCTGAGAGACTGAGGAAAGCATGCCTCAAGCTGGTGCTCATCCACCATCTCTTGTTGGTCATCGGTTGCGAACTGCTGGGGTGCCAGTGGGTGTTAAGTATCTAGCACTTCCCACAGGCCTATGTGTGACAGGTCTCTATGACCAGAGTCCTCAGGCAATAAGGGACTCTCGGCCTCTAGAAGAGCTGTGAGTTCTGAGGAGATCTGGACAGGACAGCTACAGAGTCTGCAATACTCTGGAGCTGGATTTGAGAGGCGGAAGATGGTAGTGGTAAGATTGCAGAGTCTGGAGCCAAACTGGGTTCAAACCAGCTATGCCCCTCCTCACCAGTGACCTTGAGGAAATTATTTAACCTTTCTGTGCCTCTGTTTCCTCATCTATAAAAAAGGAGATGGTAATAGTTCCTGACCTATTGTTGTGAGGATAAAGTGGGTCAGTATAGATAACGAGCTAAAAATAGCATTGACACATTGTAGGTTGGCTATCTAGCTATATTTATCATTTGGGAACTCCAAAGTAAATTGCCAACCTGTTCCCAACAGTGCACCTGTGCGAAACAATTACCATTTACCTGTGTCCTCTTCACTGTCACTTAGTGACATGAGGCACCTTGTGATAGTTTTAATATCTTCACTAAGAACTCAGAACTTACAAAAAATAGAATTATCCTATGACCCAGCAATTGCACTACTAGGCATTTATCCAAAGGATACAAAAATAGTTATCTGAAAGGGCACCTGCACCCCAGTGTTTATAGCAGCAATGTCCACAATAGCCAAACTATGGAAAGAGCCCAGATGTCCATCAAAGATGAATGGATAAAGAAGAGGTGGTGTGGGGCGCCTGGGTGGCTCAGTCATTAAGCGTCTGCCTTCGGCTCAGGTCATGATCCCCGGGTCCTGGGATCGAGTCCTGCATCAGGCTCCCTGCTCAGCGGGGAGTCTGCTTCTCCCTCTCCCTCTCCCCTTACTTGTGTTCCCTCTCTCACTGTGTTTCTCTCTGTCAAATAAATACATAAAATCTTAAAAAAAAAAAAAAAAGAAGAGGTTGTGTGTATATATATACAATGGAATGTTACGCAGCCATCAAAAAGAATGAAATCTTGCCATTTGCAATGACGTGGATGGAACTAGGGGACATTATGCTAAGTGAAATAAGTCAGAGAAAGACAAATACCACGTGATTTCACTCTCTGTGGAATTTAAGAAACAAAACAGATGAACATAGGGGAAGGGAAGGAAAAATAAAATAAGATAAAAACAGGGAGGCAAACCATAAGAGACTCTTAACTATAGGGAACAAACTGAGGGTTGCTGGAGAGGAGGTGGGGTGATGATAGGCATTACGGAGGGCACTTGATGTAATGAGCACTGAGTATTATATGCAACTGATGAATCACTAAATTCTACCCCTGAAACTAATAATACACTGTATGTTAACTAAATTGAACTTAAATAAAAGAAAAAAAATGAATAAAAAAAGAACTCAGAATTTAGCATACTATATATGATATTGAGTAACCTCATCTCAATTGGGGTTTAAAGTTTATTTTCCATTCAGGGTGCCTGGGTAGCTCAGTAGGTTATGTGTCTACCATCAGCTCAGGTTATGATCTCAGGGTCTTGGGATCGAGCCCCACATCAGGCTCCCTGCTCAGCGGCAAGTCTGCTTATCCCTCTCCCTCTGTGCTCTCTCTCTCAAATAAATCTTAAAAGTTTATTTTCCACTCATCTACATATAGATGTATTCATCATTCAGGAGAGCATTTAAATCCCTCACGTAAGCGTATTTTGATAAAGTTCAGTTGATTCTCCTTTTCTCCTGGAGATCACACAATACTTAAGGCCACATCTCCACAGAGGACCCTATGGTCCAAGGCCACTTCCTGTCCCCTGCCTTGTCCCTTATCTTCCATCCATGGTACTTTGCAGACAAGAGTCCCCAAGTCCCGCTGGTAATTCACATTACAGAAAGCACATCTATTATTTATATGGAATTTGAATTTAATATGATAGGAGCAAAGCACTTTTCAAAATAACCAAGAGGGAAGAAAAGGGTTAAGAAGCCTCTATGGACATAAGACACAAATTAAAAGCAGAGATACAAGAAATGATCCTCTTGTCCCAAGAATGCCAGGAGTGGGGTTTTATGCTCTTTAAATACATCTGCTTCTATTCACACACATTTGCATGTATGTCCACCACAAGCAGCTAGAGAAAAGTGAGTGATTCTCTTAGCAGATAGAGAAAAGAGAACCAAGCGAATCAGGCCCTTTCTGTTATTTCATGAGCAACCATCTAGACTCAAAGACTAGGCCAGGAATTCTGAAGTAGAAAATTTAGTGTTTCGCTCAGAAATTTTATAAGCCATCTCCCTAAGTATCAAATAGCTTCAAGGAGTTGTATTTTTTTTTTCTGCTAGTTTGCCCCTAAGTATTTGAGTCCATTATTTTCAAGGGAGCCAAGAGATCTCTTAACAAACTGCACTAGCTTCCTCTGAGGCTTAAAAAAAAAAAAAGAAAGAAAGAAAAAGAAAGAAAAAGCAGTCATTTACTGTTCTTCCCTGATTTGGAGAAGTTCAATAAAATCTTTTTATGCACCCTATTTATTTTCCTAGACGTTTAAATTTTTCATGCAGGCCTGGCATGCTCAATAATTCAAGATTAGTTCAAAATGGCCAGGTTTTATTTTCCATGGATTATCCTGGGGGATTAAAGGTTTAAAAGGATGACAGCCATGAAAAATCCCAGGCCTGCCTCCAGCCATGCACAGTGGATACTATCTCTACCAAAAAAGTAACCCCTGTCTGCTCCATAGGAGGCATTCGACAGTTAATGTAAATAATAGCACTTTGCACAGCTAACTTTAGAGCAATGGGGCCATCTAGATTCCAAATAGGGAAGTACTGAATGGAAAAATCCCCCCTGGGATTAATTTCTAGAGGAACCTTGAGATCTGGGTATTGAGAGGATGAAAGGGAAGCATGTATGTGTTGGAGCCTCTTTAGCAGGTGATCTAGACAACTCAGCTGCATGATGACTCTCCTAGGTAAAGCACATTGAACATTAAATGTTAAATATGAATAAGCATTTAAATTAAATATCGTAAACCTCATATATTTTGGGTGTGTTGTATAAAAAGGAATATATTCCTGTTTTATATTAAAACACTTTATTCAGTCTAAAAGCTAACTTTTTATTTTGATTTTGAAAGAAATTAAAACACTTTTGTGGGACCCTAGAAGTACTGGGGGCCTTAGGCATTGTGCCTAGTGGATAAATCCTGCATGCACCCATGAAGGAAGTCAGGGGCTTCTAAAGTCCAGAAACCTTCCTTCCCTTGTACGTTAAGTGTGTACTGAAAGTTGTCCAAACATGCGGAAGGACCTGCCATATTTCTTTGTATTCCCTGCATTTGTTTCATCTTTTAGAATTTCTCACATCTACAGTGAGGTAACATGGTCGTGGTGGTCTTTTTGTTCCCTAAGTGCCTCGTTGAATTAATGACAGTTCTCACCTAGGAAACCTCTCAGATTTTAGGAGATATGGTACCCTACCCTAGCCATGATGAGACACACAGCGTCCCTCTCAGAACGGCTCCAACCTGGCTCTCTGCCCCGCCCCCATCCACCTAGCCACACATCAAGAGGCAAGTGCTTTGTCATTTTTCCCGCCTCTTGAAAGTCACACAGCATCAATTCTGCTGTCCTGTAGGTTGAAGCCGTCACAGCAACCCCCCACACACACACATTTACAGAAGACTGACAAGGTCACCTTGTAAAGGAACACGAGGGAGGGGAAATGTTTGGGGCCCTTTTGGAGAATGTGATCTGCCAAATGTCCCCTCCCCAGAGACAAATTAATAGTGGGTTGGGGTCATTTCTAAAGGGAAGGGGGTGGCAAGGGTCATGAACATAAGTGACATTTTGCCCATTTTGGTGTGCCGCAGTCATCCCTGTTTCTTTAAGAGACAGGGAGACACCCCGGGTAGGCTCAGGTGATGGGGGTTATTGTGGAGCTTTGCCGAGGAGTGAGGAAAACAGAAACGGCAGAGGGTGGCTGGTATGTCCTTCTTAGCCAGCTGAACCAAGCCGTGAAGTGTTCTTTAGGGCTGTTGGGTTATGATGTCATCACTTGATCCCTTCTCCAGAGCTCCGCCATCGGGCTGCTTTCTGGGGGGGACTCACCACCCACTTCTCTGGCCCTTACTGGTTGCCCTGCTGTCTGCTCCCCCCTCCCCATGGCTTTTACCTGCATGTTGTCTTGGCCGAGTCCCCATCACTGCTCTAGAGGGCTGTGTGCATCGGTGGTAGGAAGCCCGGTGCTTCCAGACAGCTTTCCCAGCACAAGCTGCTGGCGCACCCTCCTCTGGTTAACGTTGATTTTATCAGGGATCCTGGGGCACTTGGCAGCCTGGTGGGAGAGGAGTGACTCCCTGTCTATCTCAAGAGTCACACCATAGCGGTTTCTATGAGCTCCTAACTATGGGGCTGAAATTTTAGAAGATGGATTTGCAAAAGTCCATAGTAAATGTGACTGTGAATCTGATCATCTATCACAGGCATCCCTGCTTCAGAAAGGAGTTCTTTTCCCAACTGACTCCTAGGCAAGAGCCAACAGGGCTCATGTCATTTGGCTCAAGAGAAATACCTCTCATTGCCTGCAGAAGTTAATTTTCTAAGACTGAGACCAGGGTGAATAAACAGGGAGAAAAGCAGGTGGAATCTCTGGGAGTAAAACCCACCAAAAAAGTGAAATAACTTTTTAACCAAAGCAACTGCCAAACTCCTTAGCATCTTTCTCCCCTCCTGTCTCCATGAGAGTCTATTGTCTGCTCTGTAATTGCTGTCCTTGAGCTCATTTGGCTCTTAAAGCAAAGAATCAGGCCTTTGAATGCAGTACAGACGGAACCAAACCGCGTGTCTGAATGTGCCACACTCAGTGTTCTTGGAGGTCAGGCTTCAAGTGGAGTTAATTACCACAGGCTCTTTGGCCCCAGAGCAAGCCAATGCATCAAACTGGAAATTTCCGTGGCACCCTTAAACTTTCCATCTCTGGTGCCGAAGTAAAGCACAGCTTGCCTCACATAAAGGAACATATATCATCACCCCCAGAATGACCAGTGAGCTCAACAGACCTGCACTGGTACGCTCTGGAACAAACATCGGACTCTCTCTCTGTAGACAAATCTAGGCGGCACCTTTATATGTCGATCAGTCAAAAAATGTCTATATTTATAACGATCAGGAAAGAATACAGAGCCTAGAGAAAGACTGCTACTTAGATCTACAATTTTTGTTTGTCTTGTAGATACAGGCACAGAAAAATGGAATTTTAAGAGGCTATATTTACTTGATCTTTTTGTCACAATCTCTTAGACTCTAACACACATGAGAATTTTTGGCGTGGGCAGATATCCAAGACTGTGGTAAGCATAAACATTCAGGGTATACATATCTATTTCTAAAAGTGTAGCTTTATGTACAGATGTATTTTATTCCTAATATCTTAGTTCTTGCTGCTGAAAAGCTCTCTATATTATTTCATCTGTGAACACTATACCAAGATTTGAATATTTTGTTATTTGGAAATGGGGGAAATCCTGCAGAGAAAAAAAAAAAAAACGGCCAGAATCTTCTTTATGCGTTTTTCAAAGGAAAGCTAATTATTAGTTGAAAAAACTTGGGGTTCCCCCACGAGGGAGTGCATCCTGGCCAATGAATCCATGTAACCTCATCCCTGGTCTCTCCTCCTCAAAACTTAAGTATGTTTGGCTTCTGGATAGTGTCAGAAGCAGAATGTAACACATAGTCTTGACGAATAGAGAACCAGTTTTTCCTGAGGGAGATTTTAATCACGTACTACACATGTGAATCCTTTTAAAGAAATCGCTAGGCACCGTTAACCTGCAGGGTGAGCTAGACAAATCTGTCTTTTAGTTGCGCAGTGTTTTCGAATCAAAACAAACACACCCTTCCACGGAGAAGGGTCTGCCGTCCCGGTCAAGGTTCCCCTTTGTGATGCTGGGGACCGCTTCTCTTCGGGCCCCGGAGGTAGCCATCTCCGGGCACCTCCCCACGTCAAGACCACCCGCAGCAGCGTGTGCTGCAGTCCCGAAGAACGGCCACTAGATGGCGGGAGGGGACCGAGTTGGAGCCCCGGCGGCGGCTCCTTTCACCCTGCAGGGGGAGGAACACTTTTGTTTCAGTGCTTTTTCTTCCTGCCCCTTTGTTTGACTTCACCATTTTCCGTCCTCCTTTCTCTCGGCTGTAGTTATGTGGCTTGCTTTTCAGCACCTCGGTGCAAGGAAAGCCAGACCGGCTCGGACTCGGGCGGCGCGGGCTTGGGAGCACCCGGGGCTCCCGCAATGACCCTGGCCCTCCCGCGCCTGCCGCCCCGCAGCCCACCGCAAGCAAGCATTCGTTCCCAGGTCCTCCGCACCATTCTTTTCAAATGTCACCCAGTCCGGGGCCAGGTGTGTATGTCTCAGAATAGGCACACAGCGCTGCATAACTTGGAGGTAGTGCTATTTATGCAGGTATTACCTAAAAAAACAAAACAAAAAAAACAGCTTCAGACCGTGTAAATCAGAATATTATAATCTTATGATGGGGATTAAAAAAAAAAAAAAAGATTCTATTGAGGGGATGCAGACCAAACGGGCCCCAGACCTTGTATTGGAATTGACCTTCACTATATGGACCCAGAAAGGGGCATAGAAGGGGACTGAGAAAGACTGCTGTGCTAAGATTATTTAAGAATACTTTCTAAAGAGCACATCAGTTTTTTGGTTTTTTTTTTTTAATGACCTAAAAATCTGAGAAGCCAAACCAAATGCGGACTCACCCGCCTGCCGACACTGAGGGAGAGGGGCTGCCAGGCCTTGGGCCCCCACAGTGGAGAGCAGTGGGGTGGCCGTGGGGGTGGAGTCTCCCAGGTCTCTTTCACACAGATTAGAAGTCTGTGTTTTCCTTGAAGCATTGGGGTAATTCCCATTAATGTTAACAGGATTTATGAGAATAAGAGTTGGAGAGGCTTTGGGGCCAAATCCCTAGTGGGGCCTTCCCTACTCCAGTTGGACCTGCAAGGGCCTCGGAGTGGCAACGAGTCAGAAAGAACCATAGTAGGTGGACTTCAAGAGCACTTCCACTCTCCCAGCTTGGTGAAGGATCCCCGTCCCATGCCACCCAGTCCCTAGAACCAGTGTATTGAGGAGAGGCTCCCTGGCCTCCTAGGGCCAAAGATTTCCCCGTGCAGCCTGAGTAATGAAGGTTGCTTTCCTGTTCTGCTAAGTTTTTAGCCAAGTCTAGTTTCCTAGGGGATGATAATGGTACCCACCTCGTGGAGTTATTTTGAGGATCAAATGCTGGAATGAAAGTTAAGTGCTTAGTGCAGTACCTGGCCCACATATATCTGCATCTCAGTGAGGATGATTAGTATTCATTTGGGCCTGTATTGGCAGCTTATTCCTATCAGGCAGAATCTAGTTTTAAGGAAACACACCTGAGTGCCATGATGGAAACATTTCATCATAAAAACCCAAGCAGGTGTGAAATGAAAATCCCTACCTTTTCCAACATGCTCCCCCCACCCCCCAACGCACACACATACTTGGGGTGAATTAGACAAAGTAGGCCGAATTTCTCATCTCACCTCTTCTTTTCCTCTGTGGCAGCGGTGTGATTTATGGCTCTGAGGGGCGAGCCGACCAAACTCAGTTGTTTCAGCTGACCTTCCCTGTGAGTTTTCAGGTTGAAGTGAAATCCAGTGGGGTGTGAACTGAAACTCAAGACTATCTTCTGAAAGCCCAATGCACTGAGCTCATGAGGGATCAAGCCAAACTAAAACCAAACCGTCCTCCCTCTTGCTCAGGGCTCCTGGAGCTCACAAAGCACATGCCACTGCGGAGCCCTGCCCCGTAAGGAAGGGTCTGCAGCACCTGGCTGGGAGCAATGGGCCATTGTCTTCCCGGCAGCAGCAAATCCCCTGCTCCCCCCTGGAGCTGGCCCTGTGCCATGCCCTTAGCAGCCTGGCAGGCTTTTGTGCTGGGGGCTCAAGGAGCTCATTACATTGGGAAAGTGAGGCTTTGCCAGAATACTCACGGAGGCCCAGTCAGGCTTTCTTCCCACAGCTGGGAAGCAGGTTCTAGCTCTTTCCAAACCACTGATACATTCTAGCTGCAGCACCCTGAGAGTTGGGGCCAGGGCATGGAGATGCAGAAGCTTCTCAGAAAAGGGAGTCATTAGTGTCTCTCTGAAAAAGCCAGTGTGGTTTCTAGGAGATTCTGAAGTGAGGTTCTTAGCACAGAACTAGAGTCTAAAAAGATGGAGGGAGAAGTTACTGGCCAGGGTCAGGGGTTAAAAGCATGAATTTTGGAGCCAGACAGACCTGAGCTCCAGTTCCAGCTCATATTCTTCACAGCTGAGTGACCTTGAGGAAGTCACTGAATCCCACCGAGGCTCTCTTGGCTCCATTTCTCTGTCCACTCTCCATCTTACCCTTCCTGGCCCAACACGTTTTATACTTTGTGTTCACCAATCAGAAGGCTGCAGCAAAGAGAGGGGTTTATTATCAATCTAATCATCAAAATTAATCGAGCAGAGTGCTCAACACTTTATAGTAATTTTATTTAATCCTCAGAATGCTTCTATAAGGTGGGTATGATTCACATTTGACCAGTGAGGAAATAGAGATTTAGGGAGGTTGCCTTAGATTTACAATGACCTTTCTGAATTATAAGTCTGGATATGTTAGCCCTTGGTTTAGAATCCTACCATGGATTTATCTTCAGGATAAAATAAAATTCTTAACACAACACACACAACCCTTCACATTGTAATCTTTGTGATTTGCTACTTGACCAGCGTCATCTTTCTAATTTCTGGATTTACAGCCCACCCTGTGCATCGTTCTCACACCTCCCAGGCTCTGCACAGACTCCTTCTTCTCCCTACCCCTCCTTCTCAGCCAGACAAATCCTGACTATCCTTTATCATGTGGTTCAGGTACCTACCTACTCAGAACTAGGTAGGAGCAACTTGGTGACAGGTATTGTGTCTTTTTTTTTTTTTTAAAGATTTTATTTATTTATTTGACAGAGAGAGAGAACACAAGTAGGCAGAGAAGCAGGCAGAGGGAGAGGGAGAAGCAAGCTCCCCGCAGAGCAGGGAGCCCGATGCGGGACTCGATCCCAGGACCCTGGGATCATGACCTGAGCCAAAGACAGCCGCTTAACCAACTGAGCCACCCAGGTGCACCAGGTATTGTGTCTTTTACCCTTGTATCCTGAAGACTTAACAAAGTCCTTGGCTCATAGTAGGTGATCAATAAATGTTTGTTGAGTGAATAATTAAAATGTAAAAAGGTATAGAAATGATAGGAAGGCAGATTTGTGCTCTAAAGTACTTTCTAACAGAGCTATCTGTGAGTGACAACTCCCAAGTTTTAAAGAGAAGTATTCTAATCTAACAAATATGTGATCTATAGAATCATCATTAGCAGTGGCAACATTTATATCCCTTGAGCTTTGTTACTGGCTAGGCTTGTGTAAGTAAGCACTTTACATGTATTATCATGTTAATTTCCATAACAAGCAAGTGATCAAGTATCCTGAGTGCCCCCTCTTTCCAGAACAGGAAGCTGAATCACAGTGAGGTTAAGAAACTTGCACAAAGTCATTGAGCTCCTAGTAGTAAAGGTACCCTTGCAGTCTGACTTCACAGCTCATGCTCTTCACCGCCACTAGTGGACTCTGGGGAATTCACAGGCATTGGTAGGAAAGGTCATGGCCAATTAATAGTGGAAAAGTGCTGTGTTCAGTAGCACCCAATCATTAAAAGTTCTGAAAATCATGGGATGAAAACTTGCTCACTTTGTAACTCAACATTTCCCCAGATGATCCACCCAGCCACTTTTGGGGGCGGGGGTGAGAACCCCTGTTCACATGTGTCAGGTCACTAGAGTAACAAGGCACATAGTTGAGGAAACACTGTCCTGTAAGATGATGCCTTTGGTATCCCCATCCTCTTTCCAGATCATCCTACCACACTGATTCCATTTTGATTTTCCCCAAACAATGCTTGCATCACACCACTTCCTTCTCAAAATCTGTCAACATGTTTCCCCACCCCCAAGGTTAATTCCAAATTCTTGAGCCTGACACCAAAGAGAACTGCTTTTGCTGCCTTTTTTCTGGATTTGCTTCAATGCAGCACTCGTGCAATGGAGAGACCAGAATGCCCGCTGCCTCTGAGCCAGCCATTCACATTCCTTGTTTTGAAAATTTTGATAGGTTCTGTGAAGTTGGTTTTTAAAGAGGCTGGACACAATGATATTTGAAAACTTACATATCATACATTTTGTCCCAGAGTCTTCTCAGAGAACATCTGGCTCAGTGGTTGTCAATCTTTAAGGTCACGAACTCCTTTGCGAATGTAGGGGAAGGAAAGGATCCTCTTGGTGGGGGTACACATAGAGACATATTAACTAAATGTAATTTCAGGAGGGTTCACAGATAACCTGTGGTTCATGAGTGGCTGTCAGGTTAAGAGCCTCTGAAAAAGTCCCACCTTCTCATTCACAGTTTGGGAAACTGAGTCCCATGATCTCACATGATTATACTCATTCAGATAGCCAGCAAGTGGTCAAGCTAGAATTTGTTCCCAGGTTTTCTGACTCTTTAAGGCTATGTCTATTTTTAAGGTTTCTAATGAGGGTAACTTGATTAATTTTACTGCAAACCACATTAGGTCTGCATGGAAGGCTTATGTCTTGTGTTTCAATACAGGATTGGCTTTGGGAAAATCCATTAAGTTCATGTGACATGAGCACTGACCAACAGTGACTGGTACTTTTCAAAAAAAGACATTAAATAATGATGACCACAGAGTATGAAATAAAAGAGCAGGAAGCAAAAGCTCATTAACCAAAAAACACGATGGTTGAGACAGAATGACAACATTCAAAGCTATAAGCTATTAAAATGACAAGGGACACAAGAACGTAGTCCCAGATGAGTAAGAGGACAAAATGGGCAAGGTCAAGATGATCTCCAGATTGTAGTCTTGAACTGTTGGGCATTCAGACTGAGGCCAAAAATTATCCAAGTGAAAGCTTAGCAGCAGAGCAATTATAATTGAGAACTGAGAAGGGTGAAAAACACAGAACTTCCATGTTCAATAGTCGAATTTAAAAATGGATTTTTTTCAGCAATCAGTATAGGCAATAGCTGAATACTAAATAATATAAATAAAGATATTAAGTAATAATACATTTAGCACATAAAACATACAAGGGAAAAGTAACAATTCTTTTCCATCATGCGAAAATATATTTAGAATGTTAAGGATGTTAATTTCATCCCAATATCCCTCTTGTTCTAATTAAAGCTTATGAACATCATACTGACTTAGATAATCCATTCACTTACACATATTCCTTTTCACACCAAAAAAGAGTAGATGTAGACAATAAGAAAGTCTAAATTGATTGACAAGCCTACCACAACTTTTAGATTTAAATCATAGACAAAATGGTACATGTTACCTTTCAATTAGAGTGACTGACCGATTTGGTTTGCCCAGCCCCGCCTGTCCTGGATTCAGCATGGGAAAGAGAGTTGGTCACTCGACTTCAAATAACCACCACCACTCCTAGAATAATTATGTCTCTATGATCTGTCTATATAATTTCTATATGATAACAACAAATTCACTGAATAAAGAAATAGAAACTGAAGTTGGCTATTTCACATTACAGACCAAGCTGGTTCATTTTTACTTTAGAGATTTAGCTTTTTTCCTTATGTAGAATAAATAAGTTTTGTTAATTTAGTAAAAAATCATCCGTTATGTATCAGCCATAATGGCTAACAGCTGAAATTTCTCATATATTTACATACCATTATATTTGTGGCCCCATTAAACATAGAGTAGAACAACAAACAAATACAAGGAATAAATCCATGTGGAGAAACTCTGAAAAATATTACTGAGCCATAAGAGAGAAAGGAAATCATTTAGATAGTCACAGATCTCAGGAAAACATTTCTGTTCTGTAATGGTCAAGATTTCTTTGTCTCGGACGAGAGGGTATGGTGTAGAGATGAAAGCTTCGGAAAGAATGCCGGAATTCCTGGTTATATATATTTTAACTGCCACTAATTTATTGCTGAATAACTTTGGACAAATTATGTAATCCAAGTTTATTGCGCATAAATCTTTCACAATACTGTAGTGAAATTTAGCTTGTAGCAATATTATGAGCCTAAATTAATAACAATAGCCTTGCATCCCTTGATGCTTTATGGCAAATTTAATATATGTCAGGATGATTTCCATTTCATTGTCTGGGTGACTAAGATCAGCAGAAGCTACCCGAGTTCATCCAACTTGTATGCGGAGGGAGAAGGGCTAACACTCAGAACTTCTGACTTCTATTCTGGTGTTCCCTATCGTTCTCAACTCTTTCCATTGTGGTTCATATTTTTTGAGGCCTTTGAGAATCTCATGACAGCTATATACCCTCTCCTTATAAACAACAACAACAACCACCACCACCCACATGCATGGGTCCCCCCTGACACAGGCCTGGGACAAGCGCACAAATGGAAATGGGGACCTACGTGCCACATGACACAAGATGTTTCCTCATCCTCCCAACCCTGTTCTGCCCATCATGACATTGATGCCATCATCCTCTTGAGCATTTCCGAGGAACCTAAGACTGGAAAGCCAGATTTGAATTTAGAGTTCTTGGATCTCTTGGAGTTTCTCACTTGAAAGTGGTGGCTGGAGAGGGAGCTTGTCCTCACCCTTCAGCTGCTAACCCTCAGCCCAGTCCGCAGCTTGCCCTCTCCCCTTCTCTTTCCATCCCTGGGGAAGGTGGGGGGTGGGGGTTCCTAAGCACCTGTGGTATAAAATCCCACCCTGCAGATTCCACCTCTGTCTGCACTTTTGTCTACAGCCCTCCTTTGCTCAGAGTGGCATGAATTGCCCCTAGGAGGGTGAACTTGGGGAAGACACTTGGGCTCCTTAGGCTAGGAATTCCAGGGTTTTAGGAGCAGAACCATGTGCCATGAAAGGAGGGGGTCAGCTTATGGTGGGCACGTTCCCTTGGCCTCTGGGACACTGCATCCTTTTGAGAGGGGCACAGCCTGAGCAGGGCACTCTATGGTATTCCATTTGCCTGATCCAAAAACAACACTACATGCACACATGCTTAAACAATTCTACAGCATGTACAATTTCTGATGATTCACCACCCTTCTGTAGCTCTTCCATAGATCCCAGATTAGGAACTTCTGATACCATTATTTAATAACAGTAAATCCCATCTGTACTGCTCTTAATAGAGTATAAAATGCTTTCACACTCAAAAACTCAGAACCTCACTCATTTGATTCCTAATTTCTTTCATTGATTTAATTCACTCATCCATTTGTCAAAGAACATGCCAGGGGCTGGGCTGTCAATGAGGAATTGCAGCAGTGGGTAAAAACAGATTCTTTTCAAGGGGTTCAACACAGAGTTGCCATAGGACCCAAGCAAGTCCACTCCTAGGCATACTCAAAATAAATGAAAACATGTCCACTTAAACACTTGTACATGAACCTTCATGTACATTATTCATAATAGCCAAGAAGTAGAAACAGCCCAAATGTGAATCACCTGATGAAGGGATGCACAAAACGTGGTCTATTCACACAATGCAATATTGTTCCCCAATAAAGAGGAATGAAGGACTGGCACATGCAACATGTGAATGAACCTTGGAATATGATGCTCAGTGAAAGAAGCCATGTGCTGAAAGCCACAGGTAGTAGGATCCATGTATATGAAATGCCCAGAGTAGGTAAATCCATAGAGAGCGAAAGTAGATCAGTGGTTGTGGGGAGGAGGGATTGGGGGTTACTGCTCAGGGGTAGAGAGGCTTCTTCTTGGGATGATGAAAATGTTCTGAAATTAGAGTGGTGATGGTCACTCGACCTCCTGAAAACATTAAAACCCACCAAATGGCATATGTTAATAGGCCGAATTTTATGGTATTTGATTATATCTTTTTATTTTTTTAAAAGAGTTTATTTATTTATTTATTTATTTATTTATTTATTTATTTGAAAGAGAGAGAGAGAGCATGAGCTGGGGGAGAGGGAGAAGCAGACTCCCCGTTGAGCCAGGAGCTCAGACATGTGGCTGGATCCCAGGGATCCTGACCTGACTTGAAGGCAGACGCTTAACCAACTGAGCCACCCAGGCGCCCCTGATTATATCTTTTTAAAAAGGGAGGGAAAAAAACCACAGGGATGAAAAGTACAGCATAGGAAATATAGCCAATAATATTGGAATAACTTTGTATGGTGACAGACGGTGACTACACTTACCATGGTGAGCAAGAATTGTCGAGTCACTATATTGTACACCTGAAACTAATAACACATTGTATGTCAACTACAACTTAAAAAAAAGTGGGAAAACAAAAACAAAACAGATCTTGTTCTTGCTTTCATGGCGCTCACAGTCTGGCTCCATGGAGACCTCTGCCCCTATGAGGGCAGGCTCCGAGATGGGTGGCCAGGCGCAAAGCTGGCCCGTCTTTTCCTCTGTGCCCCCCACCACACACCTGACAGGCCAGTGAAATACTTGGCAAGAAAGGAGCAGATGGCTTTATTTCCCAGTGTTGGCTTCCCCAGTGACATCCTCAGGCCTGTCGCCCCCGCCCCACAGGCTCCCCCCCAACCCACGTGTGGGCCCCTCTCCAGTACCCCCCCCCCCACCGCCATCTCATCCCTCGCTGCATGTGTGCTTGGCAGAGGCCAAAAAAGCAACCAGCACATCCTGCCTAATTTAAGTGGTAATTTCCTTTGGGGGTTTCACTCAAGTGCAGCCCTGGGAAAATCGTGGCAAAGAGCTTTCCAAGAGGAAATGTTACTCTGGACTTCCCGGAGAGTTTTAAAGACGGGGAACTTTCTCTTTTGCTTGAGGAGAGCCTCTTAAGAGTAGCTAATTACATAGAACAAAGGGGTGGTTGCGGGGGGTGGGGGGGTAGGGATGGGCCAAATAGGTGTAGGGGATTAAGAGGCACGAACTTCCAGTTCTAAAATAAGTCAGTCAGGGGGATGAAAAGCACAGCATGGAGAATATAGTCAAAACATTGTAGTAACTTTGTGTTGTGACAGATGGTGATTACCCTTACGAGCATTTTGAAATGTATGGAATTGTCGAATCACTATGTTGTGCCCCTGAGACTAATATAGTATTGTATGTCAATTGTGCTTCAATAAAAAAACCAAAGTGGGGATGGAGGGGCTCTACGGGGAGCGTGGTGTGTGGAGGGCAGAGTGGCGTTTCTGTTTTCTGCCCCTCTAAGGAGCTACGGAGGAGGAGACGGTAGAAGAGGTTTGGGTGGAGGAGGGAGGGCTGGTAGAGGCCTCGGAGATCTGAGATTTGGTCATCCTTGGAATTTTGTTTTCCTAATGGTAAAGGGTGTTGGTTCCCCCTTTAGCCACAGGGGTAGGGTAGAGTGGGGACAAAGTGGGGTGAAAAACACTTCTCACTATCGGGCCGAAGATCACCTGCGTGTCCCTGGAATTGCTGGTAAAAGTCCATCCCCAAGTCTCCACCCTGACCTACTGTATTAGAAATCAAGGAGGCCGAGATGGGGGTTCTAGCCCAAGAATGCGTATTTTTTTTTTTTTTTTTTAAGATTTTATTTCTTTATTTGACAGAGAGAGACACAGCAAGAGAGGGAACACAAGCAGGGGGAGAGGGAGAAGGAGAAGCAGGCCTCCCGTAGAGCAGGGAGCCCGATGTGGGACTCGATCCCAGGACCCTGGGATCATGACCTGAGCCGAAGGCAGACGCTTAACGACTGAGCCACCCAGGCGCCCAAGAATGCGTATTTTTAACGACCTTCCTGGATGATTATTAAGCAAACTAATGTTTAAGAGCCTCTGGTGGGCACAGGGTCCTTGCTGCTGAAGATTTCAGTTCTGGGTGGGCTGAGGGTTTCTCAAGAGGGTCCAAAAGGAACTAAAAGCAAAAAAGAAAAGAAAAAGAAAAAAGAAAAAGCAGCGGGCTTAAGAGGGACTAGGTAGAAAATACAAACTAATGGCCCATTCCATTAAGAGAAATTAGGAAACAAAGCAAAGCTGCCACCAAACCCTCCTGCACTCATCCACTTGCCCCCGGCACAAGCTTTTTAGCAATGTTGTGACATTTAAAATGATGCATTATAAATTTTCCTATTATACTGGAGAAATAAGAGCAAGCAAATGTAATCAGTTATGGCAGATTTGAGTCAAAGGATTTATTTCGGTATTTTTAATTAACTTAGTACACAGCTTTGTTAAAGCAGTGCTTCTCAACCTTTTCTAACTTCTGATCTTTCCCTCAAATTTCGGAGCAAGGTAGTCAGGTGTTTCTTTCCTTTTTTTAATGTTTCTCCTACATAATGTTATAACATTAATCATAATTTTTCAAACCCATGCCTGTCCCCATCTAAGAATTCTTGCCATCTTGTCATACTTTCTCTGATCCCCTGCCCCTCTACTTTATTAGATCCCTGATGAAACACCTGGGCAGTTTTTCTGACGGCCTCCCTGCTCCCCTGACTCCTCTCCCACCTCACCTTGCTGCTTCCCTGCTTTCTCTCAGTGCCGCTCACCACACCTACTCTTCATTCTCGTCTAATTAGCAGCCCTTGTCCTTGCAGTTAAGACCTGGCTTATTGTCTGTACAGGGCATGGCTGATGCTGAATGACACGCGAGGCTGTCCTGTCCTTGTCATCTTCGCCAGAGCTGTCCTAACTGCTCTTCTGCAGGTCCCCTTTGTGTCTCCTGTGTGTCCCAGCATGTCCAAGGGAGGCATGTCACCAAGGTAAACCATGGAGAGGTCAGAGAGAGATCTGTACACTCCACCGACCAGTCGAAGCCAACACAACCCATAATTCTGAGCCTTTGAAGATGTGAAAATTAATAATTAATAAAAGGAAACCACACTTAAGATGGAGTCGGGAGACCAGAAGGGGGAGCTCTCTTGCCCTACCACTCATTGATCAGCTGCAGAATCTAAGGGGAAGAGAAGTACCTTGCAAGTCTCATGCTACTTTAGCTAGCTGAGGCACCCAGCTGGAGGAAGAACGATCTCTCCTCCCCCAGCAACAGCCCAGCCAATGAGAGACAGTCACAACTCAGCCAATGAAAAGCCACTACACTTCGAACTCCCAGTTTCCGCCAATGGACTTTTTGTTTATAGCAGCCCCAACATCCCCTTTACCTTTATAGGAGAGCATTTTCCTCGGTTGATTTGAGGGTTTGGTTCTGTTTTTGTCTTAGCTTGCTTGTTCTGAATTGAAATCCTCTGCTGTTCCTAAACAAACCTGTTTTTGCTGGTAAAATAGCTGCGAGTTTTGTTTTTAAGGGTAACAAAGCAATTTTGAGGTGGGTGGTGTTAAAAAAACAACATCCAACTGAGTAAATTTGAAGATCTCACTGTCTCTACTAAGCCATTCATGAATTGGGGCAGCATCCCATCTAGCAAGGAAAAGAGACGCTCCAAAGGGCTATAGGAAGGGAACGGTTCTTAAAGGCCTGACAAGGAAGTCGTAAACAGAAAAAAAGGACTATTTTAGGCGAGGACAGCTTCTTTGGGGGAGGAAGGATTTTGGGGGGGGGGGTACTTCATCTTTCTTTGGGGGATGGAAAGGCCTGACAGATTAGGTTGGGGGCTGATCAGAAAAGTCCTGACTGACTGGGAAGGACTACGTTTCGGGGGGAGGTTGAAACTGTAATCAGAGTAGGTATTAAGCTCGGTTTGGTGATGTGGCTTAGCCTAAGTGACTCCATTTGGGGCCTTTCCTTTGTAAGAGAGTCCGCAGGAAGCCAGGAGGAGAAAAGCTTTTTTACTGGGAAGAAGGAGTATTAAGTACCTTAAACATTTTTGGAAAGACAGACTTTGAAACCCATGCTTTCAAGTAACCACAAAAGGTTTTGAAAGCGTTTCACCTGGGTATCAGGAAGATGCCTGCACCTCATTGTTCAAACTTCAGTTTAAGCTGTATGTTCCCGGTAACTGAGGCTGCCGCCGAGATAAAACTGAGAGCTTACCATGATGTCTGGGACCCACCTCGCCTGTGTTACCATCCCTCATTTTCTAGGCCTCCTTAACTATTTAGCTTTGGATTCCTCACGTAGACTTTGTGGCCTTACTGTTCTGGGGTTTGCATTGTTAGTTGTCTTCACTTGTTAAAATTCGGCAGCTCACAATAGTACACACGATTCAAAATCTGGGGGTGGGGGCCTCTGATTAGAAGATTTATATCTTTAAAGTTACAAAGGTAAGAACTGTAGAACTGAAAATAATGTAAACATAAAACACTTGGAAGTAGAGGAGGTTTCTAGTAAATGAGCTAAGTCCTCCCTTTTCATATTAAGGTGTCTAGAGATATTATCTCAAGTTGATAAATGGAGAAAAAGAGGTTAAGCCTCTTATCTAGATTTATGGAGGTAACTGCTAAAGGAACTAAAAACAAACAGTTAAAAGAGGTTGAATCTGGGGAGCGGGATGGGGGTGGAGGCAGAGAGCGGAGGGGCAAGACGTGGCTGCTTTTCACCTTAAGTTCTTCTGTCCTTGTTGATTTGTTCCCACGCACATGTAGTTAGTGGATTTTTTTTTTTTTTTTTTTAAGCAAGAAACAAAAAGGGGAGAGAAAGAAAAACATGGTGGGAACATAAAATTGAGTCAAGAATTAGGTTTAAAAACACACACCACATTGATTCGCACATTTGCTGCAGCTGGGCCACACATTTGGCTCCCAGCTCTGCAAGGGCAGTCGGGGAAGGAACCCCTGGTCAGCCGATTCATATCATCCACACATGAAAACAGACGAGTTCTTTGGGAGAATTTTGCCTACTCTTTGTTACTAAAACATCAAAATGAAATTTCTTCCTGGAGTCTTCCTCAAGAAGACACGGAGATGCGATTAACATCTTCAACACATTTTCTCCCCTCTTAGAATGTCTCAACCCAGATAGTTGATGTCACACTCAAGTGCAAATCAGATAAATAATTCCATAGGAACCCAGCTCCCTGCTTGGTCTAGGGATAGACTTTGGAATATTTGGAAGTTTAGAAGTAGTTTTATAGCAATAGAATACTTATTTTTAATTTTTAAAAATTAAAAATTGAATTTATCTGAACTTAGCTACTGAAAATTATCAGATGACCGTGAGCTTGAAACTATACTTTCTAATGAGAACTTTGATTAAAACTGATCAGTGTTGGCTGTTGAAATTTATCCATGTACCCTAATAACCAAGTTGAGAGAATTTTGTATGTGACATTGGTGTCTATGCAAACATAAAATATTGTTATAAGCACAACCATATAGCTTACACATATATATAAAATCTATGCACACATATATTTCTCTGGACATGGAAGCTGTGTTCTAATGATGTCTTCACGATGCACATGGTGGGACAAACTTATAGATGAAATGGTTACATTTCTAGTACTTTAGCAGTTAAATAACATGGCACAGAAACTAATATTTACACCAACAATTGTGATTTGGTTATTACAAAAGCAATATGTTTATTAAAAATGCAAATATATGAAAAGGAGAACATAAAGCATCTGTTAATAGAATTACCACTATTAGCCATTTGGTGAGTTTTCTCTGTATGTATAGATTACAAATGAAATAATATTGTAAGATACATTCTTAGAGACTTTGCTTTAATACACAGTTTTTATTTTTCCATGTTATTAGCCATTCTTACAAAAATATATTTTTAAAGTCTGCATAACCCATCATTTTGGTACATATTTGGGTTATTCAGCCAATTCTCTACTGTTGGACAACCATTTTTAAAAACAGACTCTAATTTTAGGGCTGAATGTTAGGCTTTTAATATGCTGGGGTTTTTTTTGAAAGAAAATCTGAGAAAACAAAGATTCTAAACAGGATAGAAATATTTTGAGGTCGACTTGACTTATATGCACATGGTTTGTTTTTTATTTTATTTTATTGAGAGAGACCGAGAGAGAGCATGAGAGAGAGGAGGGTCAGAGAGAGAAGCAGACCCCCTGCTGAGCAGGGAGCCCGATGCGGGACTCGATCCCGGGACTCCAGGATCATGACCTGAGCCGAAGGCAGTCGCTTAACCAACTGAGCCACCCAGGCGCCCTATGCACATGGTTTTAAGGCTACTATTAGTGTTCCCAGTACTTTGACACTTTCAGTTTTAGGAGAAATTTCATGGTCCTGAATAGAAGTATGGCTTATTAAAATGTCTTAAAGCATTAACTATAGACCCTGAAATAGTTTTATTTTGCTTCATGGTATTAAATATTGATTAGACAAGACACTAAAAACTCACCCTGACCAAGTTTCTGGGTCTCTTTCCCTTATTTTGATACTTAAATGAGCAGGAAGTATGACTTCTCCTGGTTTAACCCTCTAGTGCATTGGTTCTTAAATTGTCCCATGGATCCTTGGTGTTCTGTAAGCTGGGCTGAGTTTGTTGTTGTTGTTTTTAATCACTAAAATTCAATAATCATGTCTTCTCTAAATTTCTCGGGGGACAAAAAGTCACCAGGTAGGTACAGTTTTCTGATTTCAAAGTTTTCCCTCCACAGATTTTACTTCAAACTTTAGCATTTGCTACAGCTTGTCTCCCTGAGACGACTTACAAAACTTAGGAACAAGCAGTGATCAAATGGTGATGGGAAATGGGAAAACATGTTAGGTGTCTGCTGTGGCTGGTCATATTTTTTTCAGGGACATGACTGCTTACGGTAGATCATATAAATAGATAGTATATGCCTTCTGCTAGTAATCCTGTGTCTGGGTTCTAGTTTATGTAATTGAATGGAGTATAGTAACATATCCTGGTGTTCTGCAAGGAGTATGGAACCACATTGGTGTTCTATCCTTTAAACCTATCTGAGAACTGGGGAACCTGGGCGGCTCAATCGGTTAAGAAACCGACTCTTGATTTCTGCTCAGGTTGTGATCTCAGGGTTGTGGGATTGAGCCCCATGGGGCTCCACACTCAGCAGGGAGCCTGCTTGAGGATTCTCTCTCTCTCCTTCTCCCTCTGTCCACCCCCGTGCCATCTCACTCTCTCTTTCCCAAATAAATCTTTAAAAAATAAAATTATGTATATAAACCTGAGAACTAATGCTGTAGATAGAACATAAATAGCCAACTCTTAGTGATAGCCATGCTAAAAATCACGACTTGTGCCCGAGTCCTCCAGGCACGCTCAGATAAAATGCTCTAGCTTGTCTGGAGCGTTCTGCGGTAGCACAAAACTCCAACACGTTTTTCTTAACCCCAGGCTTTGCCAAAAGAGCTTGACTTGATTGTACGCTCCTCTCTGCCTGCTTTCCCACTTCTCATAACACCCCTGGGTAGGGTGGTGCTCCCATCCCCACTGTACCCGCGGGAAATGAAGGCTTCAAGGGTAAGAAACTCCTCCAAGGTTGCAAAGTTGTAAGTGCCACTTCTGCATGGTTTTCCTTTAGGGTATTTCTCAACGCTGCTCCCAGCTCCTGTCTGAAGGAGAGAGTGCGAGGCATCTGGTACTGTGTTTTCAGGGCAGCTGAGGATTCTCGAGTATGGGGTTTGGGAAATAATACCCGAAGGGGGGAACGTTCGCAAGAGGCTTTTGCTGACTGCTTTGTATACCCCTTGCTACTATACGGAATTTTAGGTCTTTATTTTGTGGAAGATTTTTTTTTTACTTGTTGCGGGGGGTGCTTTTAAGGACCAGGTCCTACACTGCCTCACACATTCGTGGCGGACTCCGTGTCTAGCACCTGTGTGCTCTGTGACCTTGGAGAAATGGCATCTGCTCACGGGGCCTCAGTTTCTTTATTTGCAGAGTTAGCAGCTTGAACGAGATGATGCTTCTGGCTCTTCGAGTTCCTGTCTTCTGTGGCCCTGTGACCTAGAGGGCAGGCAGGATCTGTGAACCCTGCTGCATTTTTCACGAGCGTCCCTGTGGGCTCACCACGTCAGGGCGTCGATAGATTCAGTTCTGAGGACTTGCTGACCTAGGGCTATTCATTCACTCCCGCTCAAGGTGAGAACTTAGAAAATGGTGATTTTATTTGGGACAGGCCTTGTGTCCTACAATGCATGCTCCCAAGGGTGCTCTCTCAATGCCCTGTTCAAAGCACTGCATAGCACACCCCCAAATCCCAGTGTGACTTTTTGTAAAGCCAAATGCCACTGACCAAAAAAAAAAAAAAAAACGAGCAAGCCTCTCTCATTTTTATTGTGTTCCTGGCCATTCCAAGAGTCATTTCCTTTCCTTTCAGGGAGATAAAGAGACATATATTATGTGGGCAGAAGATGCTGTGTTCTGGTCAATAACGTAGGCCACAGAGGTCAATGGCTTTAAGCCAAGCCTGGCTGAAAGCTGCCATAAATTTTCAAAGGTGGGGGAGGAAGATTTAGAAACTGATGTACACTGGCTGAGAAGAGGAAAGACACTGGGCATAAATGGCCCTCTAAAAAAGAAGAGTATCAGTCCCATAAAATCCTACAGCAGTCTATACAGGGTCCCTGGAATGGAGAGAATTTTGCCCACCCAAGTTTTACTGTGCAGCAGAGACAAATAAAAAAGATCTGAGAATAAATCTCTGAGGCCAACCTGTCCTGGGAGACTGAAACTTGAAGCCTTCTTCCCTGATTTTCTGATTCATCAGCATCTTCAGTGTTGATGAGCTGACTCCAGGCTTGATGGCACAGCCCCATAAAGCCTCCATTTTGTCTGGTTTTAACTTGTTTCTTTGTCTTAAGGTCTACTTTATGGACCACTGTAGTATAGAAGGATCCTATGTTCAGGCTACCCAGACTCCTCTTGCTCCCCTTCCCCCCCCCAAAAAAAACCACAACACCTGCTTTAGAATGCCACCAGATTTATTTACCAGATTTTGTAGAGGATTGGGAGTGTGTGTGTGTGTGTGTGTGTGTGTGTGTGTTTGAAAGGGTGAGCTGTGTTGTGAAAAGGAAGGACCGCTTTTTCTATTCTAAACCCATCTGGGCTAAAATGCCCATCGTATGGCATTTGTAATTCTGTACTTATTACAAGTACATGATAAATACTTTTGTTTTAATAAAAATTAAGGATATTATATAGAACAAGATATTGGATGAATATACCTGCCATGAAGGTCTGTTCATGTCCCATAAAACACATGATAAATACGACAAAGTACTAATAAGGAGTCATTACTGGGAAGTTTAATCCCACAAGGGATACTTTGTGGCCGTGTGTATGTGTTTGCACACGCATGTATATATATGTTTACAGGAATTTCTCTCAAAAGATAAAATATGAAAATTTAGGGATTTAAAACAAAAAACAATTTAGCAGCTTAAAAAAAAAAACTTGTTTTATTTACGTATCATTCTTTACCTCAGTTGGCATTTTGCTAGCCTTCATAGAACACTGAATAGTTTTCTAAGCCTTACACATGTTTTATCTCATTCTGTCAACCCTCTGAGAAACCAAAATTCAGTAAAAGTAAACATTTTAATTTTCAGCAGCAGAGCTAGGGAAAAAATAGCAGTGAACACTGATGTGGCCTTTATATGTGACCGAGTTGCTGCTGAGCACATCACAAATACCAGCTCCTACCCTCCCAGCGAATCTCAGAGATACAGATGTTGTTACCATTGCCTTTTCATAGAGGAGGCCACAAAGGTGCAGAGAGGTTAAATAACTTGCCCAAGGTCACCTGGAGGGTCAGTGGCTGACTCGGGCTTTGGAGCCAGTGCTATCCAGGCCACATTTCCTGGAGGACGAATTTGAAAGGAAACTGCATCTGCACTCACAATCCAGGCCGTGGGCACGTTGATATCAATTGTGAAAGAATATGGGAATTTCTTAGGGGAAAGAAAAGGACAGCTTAACATGGTTAACCGGCATACTGTGTTTTTAATTTACCCTGGCTAACACAATCACCTTGTCAGCTGAGTATTTAGAAGTAAGAAGATCTTTATAACCAGGTTGCTTAAGTGTCCTGAGGCCACCATTTAGGTCCATATGGCACTGTGCCCAGGGAGATGTCATCTGTGTCACAAAATCCCTACTTAATCCTGAGAAGAATTTAGACCTAAGAGAAGGTGAAGCTTCTCTTCTTCTATCGTACTGTCATAACTGGGACAGTGATTGTCCTAGATGTTGACGGTGTAACCTCCAGGCACTGGCAAAACCAACAGAAATGTGAACCTGGAAAGAAAATTCTCGGTCTCTTCCACTGGTCGCCTCTAAAGAAGGGCCCCAAAGGAGCTTTCTAGAGAAATCTAGAAATCAACCTGAGACATTGAATTAGAACTAGAAGTAGGTGTTTGTTTTTTGGTTTTTTTTGTTTGTTTTTTTCCCAGAAGTTTAATAATCGGTCATCTTTATGAGGGTCTTGGAATATTAAAATATTTTTTAAAAGCTTAAATGGGGTAGCAACAATCGTGTATTTTAAATGATGACCTTAACCTGATTAATGCTCTTAACACCTGCCTCTAGCTATAATGCACAACAAGTGTGCTACTCACAAAATAATTATAGGATATATAAAAATATTAATTTATGGGGTTCTATTGGAGGGTTCTATACTCCATTAATGGGACACTCATTTAAAGTTGTATAATGAATGGCTTCTGTTACTGTATTGAAAGGAACAATTAAACCTGGGCTTTCATGTGCTCACCCTAATTACTTTCTACCCTAGAAGAATTTTATTCCAGAGTCTACTATTCCAGCTATCTTTCATAACTTGTTCCCAGGAGGGAAGTAGGAAGAGGAAGAACTGTTTATTTTCATTATATCTCTTATGTCCCTTTTCATTAATTCTTTTTTTTCCCTACAACTCAAGCCATTTCTTTATTGTTTTAGAGTATATACAGTGCTTTTGAGCCCAGCAACTGCCCAAAACCCACAATTAGTTGCTTGCAAGAATCTTTCTGAAAGAAACCTTGAGAGTGCATTTGTGCCTCTTCTCTGAAAACGTCAAGTAGGACATTTTGCAGATAATTCTCTGCAGAGATATCTATATATTCATATATAGATAAAAATATATCTGTGTCTATATCTGTATCTACATCTGCATCTGTATATTTTTGGGGGCTGACCCGAGACGCAGAATGGTATTATCTCCAACACTGCACAGTTTTGTCATTATCTCAAGTAAGAAAAGTACTGCTCCCTTTTATTTAAAAAGCTTTAAAAAGTTACTTAGCCTGTTTTATTCACTGATATTTGAAAGCTACTACAACTTGACCCTTTATTCATTCATCAAAAATATGTTGAGATTCTACTTGGTGTAAGACACCGAGCTAGAAATTGGGAATACAAAAATGACTTCAAAAAAAAAAAAAACCCCAACAACCCTGCTGTCAAGTTTCAGTGTCCCTTTATCTCTTTTGGACTATGAGGCATGATGTTCACTCTGGTAGAATGCACAGGTATGGGTGGCAAGAGGCTGGAGAAGCTAGAAGTCCTATTTCATTTATATTTGCTCTCATTAATCGGCTTCTAGGTGTGTGTGACTGTAATATATATGATAGGTTACATATATATGTACACGTGTGTGTGTGTGTGTATTGTAGTTATAGGGGAAAACGACCATTCTGAGGTGCTGGACTTAGTCGTTTAGTCAGATTTCCATTTGGAGAAAAAGATTGCCCAATTTCTGTTTGATCCACCCCAGCTTGTCCCCTCAGTATTCTCTCCATGGATGGGGCTTCCTCCACACATGTCCCTTTTGTACATACAGAGTGGTCCTGATAAGTCAAATCGTATACATCTAACTCAGCTGTTTCTCTTTGAATTAAAGAATAAGGACACCAAATCAGAAGATTAGTATGTTCAACACAGCATTGAGTTGTCACGGACAAGCATAAAAGACATTAAATTGCAGACTCGGCTGTGGCAATTTTATTTGCAATTTCTCTGAATCGGGAACAAGATGCCTCTGCTTTATAAGAAAACACTAGCAGCACCAGGCTCTTCCAGTACAAAAACAGGTGGAGAGATGGGGGCGGGAGGGGGGATGCGAAGAGAAAGTGGGCGGGGGAGGAAGGGAGACCATCAGAGAGAGAGAGCAGGAGAAAGCAAAGCAAGTCTGTGGACATGGACTCCCTTCACGTGAGAACTGTTCCTCAGTCCCTACAGCTGCTCACCAGACTAAACTCCCCAAACATTTTAGATCTATGTTTCCTTTTTTCTTTTCCATGTTCATTGCTTTATACGGTTAAAACTAGAAGTGAAAAGGAGCGATTTTTCACCTTGTTGTCGAGGGCGGACCACAGCAAACACCTTGGTTTGGGGAGCGGTTAGTAAATGCCAGGCACTAAGCACCTTACCTTGATCATTACGTGGAATCCCCACAACACAGCTTTGTGTTAGGTGTTATTATCACCTTTTTTTGGACATGAAGAGACGGAGGTTCAAAAAGATCTCATGGTATGAGGCAGCCAATAGTTCTCCAAAGCCCCCAGTCTGAGTTCCTAACGCTCAATGAACCGCTGATTGTTGAAATGGAGGTCTCTTCACATTACTGTATGAACAGACTGGTTTGGGGCATACATCCCTCAGGGACTTGGGCACTAAGGGAAGTCCATCTCTTCCAATGGAGACCGCCAAGTTCCCATCCCACACCAGCTGCAGCTTTGGAAGTAGCTGGGCATTTTTGGGATTGTCCAGGGTCTGGGCCCGCTCCCCAGAAGCAGTGGAGGAAGACTGCCACTTTGGGGTCTCAGTCACGTTCAACTGGGAAATGCGAGGACTTTGGAATTTCATGTTTATTGTGGTCAGTGGTGAAAGTTGGCTAAAGTGGTCTTGATACCTGCAGCCCCCTCTTAACCCTCACTTAGTGGTTCATAATTGACCCCAAGCAAACCATCACCAAGTCTCTCCTGCCTCCCCCAAACTTGAGTACTGCTAGTGAGTAAAACTACTCGATGGTTTGAGTGGAGTCCTAATTAATGAGTCTGAGTCCTGCCTGACACAGGCTCATTTTTAACCTGGTAAACTCATCAAACCTCTGCTCTTCATTTAGCCACGGGTGACTAGAGTATCATAATTTCCACCAAGTGTGCTCAGTGATTTACTGGCCCACATTCCCATTGTGTCCCATCTGAGGAGCTCCATCAGTATCGTTAGAAGTTTATTTAGTGCAATGAGAAATCTCTCTGATCTATCCTGAATTCAACGGACGCCTTTAAAGACAAATGAAAGCAAACCGCTGGCTCCACAATTTCAAACAACCCGTCTTGCCCTAACTGTAAATCAGCGAAGGGGTCTGAAACGCAGTTTCCAGACAGACCAGGCCATCCCCTGAGTTCATGAGACAACCTGTGCTTCAGGGACCTCCACCAGCCGATGCTAGCCCTTCCTCTTGGATAAGAAAGGGCCCAGGGGTTCCGTCTCCACTCCCCACATCTGGTGGTTTCAGAAATAAAGGCAGCTTGAAATCCACAAAAACAAAGCAAACACGCACACACTCACACGCAGAATCCAAGGTTGTCCTCTATCTGCTTTCATTCGCCCAGGGACTGCTCAGGTCAGCACATCAAAGAGAATTCTCAGAAAGCGCTGTGTTGTCACTGTTGTTACCACTGTGTTTGTGTCAGTGTGGAGATCTCTACCACATTGCCTCCCTCTCCCCACCTGAGAAAATCTGCAAAGCTCCAACAGGCCAAGGTGAGTTGGTTTCTAGTTTTAATGAATTCTCCTAAAGCCCCTGTTGGGAGCAAGTCCCCAGTAAGTGTTTTAAAACAGTGACAGTTTTGCAAATACTGTAACATATGTAACTTGGACTGGGTCAATACATGGTGGGATGATCAGATTGTGAGCTGGTCGAGCTGTTCATTTTGGCTGTCTTTACAATCAATCAGCCTGACCAACTGAGCCTGCAGTGATACTCGCTGATTGTGGAGAAAGCTAAAACAAATGGATTGGCCATGCTGTCCGCCGGGGCCCATTCAAAAGCTACAGCCTCTGTCGATACACAGCCAGGTGCCATCTTTTGAAAATCGGTTATCAGAGATGACTCCTGGGCCCATCTAAAAGGGAGACTGCGTTTCGACTGCCCCGAAAAAGTGGATGTGTTCAATTTATTTCAATAAATTGCATTCCGTAGATACTGTAGACTGACCTATTTCAGAAGCCCAAAGTTGATAGATGTTGGTGCCAGGCCACAGCAACAATGATTATCCTGCTGGACCCCAACGTGCGTCTTGTTCTTCCTTGGGGTAACCCTTGCTTTTGTGCTTAAGTCAAAAGTTGTAAACAAAGCAATCGTCTCAACTGTATTTCCCAACTGTGAAGATAAATTTCTTTCAAGAAGATCCAGATTCCAGAGTGCTATGCAGGACTCCTAAGCCCTTTCTTTCTTTTCTTTTTTCCTTTAAGATTTTATTTGAGAGAGAGAGCAAGAGTGAGAGCACAAGCAGGGGGAGCAGCAGAGGGAGAGGGAGAAGCGGGCTCCCAATGCGGGGCTGGATCCCAGGACTCCGGGATCATGACCTGAGCCGAAGGCAGATGCTTAACCGACTGAGCCACCCAGGCGCCCCCATCCTAAGCCCTTGCTTATAACCTGCACAAGTGACTGGATGGATTCAAGCTACCATGGCTCTTCACTGCCTTCTTTACTACCAGCCAACTCATCCGTGACTGCCGGCAGGATACGTGCATTGTGTGAGTTGCCTAATCCAAAGGTCTCCGAGTTGCCGGGTTGAGGCTAAGATGTTCCAATAAAAATGAAGGCAGCCTCCCAGTCTTTGCCCAAACTTGGTTCCAATCACATCTGCTTGGAATAAATTACCTTCACAATATTCATGACTTCTCCAGTTATTATAGAGATAAGAAACGAAGAAGCTGCTTATTAACATTTCCAGATAGAGAAGAAGAGGACCAATTCATCAAAATCAATGCAAGGACAGCATTTCCTCCTCTATGGAGTTTCCTTCAGGTTCACGTAGAGATTGCAAGCGATGGGCCACTAAAGAAATAGGGCTAAAGCAAGATAGGGGGAATGCATATGTTTAAAACCTTCATGTATTCATCCTAAGCTATGATCTTTAGGGTATGCAAGCATTATAGACTGTCCCTTTCCACTTAAACAGAGCTCTGGAGGCATCAAATTAAGGGAGATGACTTCGTGATGAAATGGGTTTTTCTGGACACAAAGGAACTTGTGTGCAGGTCAGCAGAAGGTGGAGGGAAATGGAAGAGGATGGATTAGATCACTCTAAGAAGAAAGCAGAACAAGAGGTGATGAAACAATCGAAGGCTTTTAAATACATTGGGGCAGAGACTGTTAGTCTCTGCATCCATTTTCAATGCTGGGTACTAAATATATGCATAAAAAAAAATGAACCTTGACTCTTACACACCACACATTACACAAAATTTTTCATCCATTTTCAAAGTTTTATTTTAGTAATAGGACCTCCTGAGTTTTCGCTGAGTGGCTGTCCAGTTGGAGACAACATTTACCGGCCTTCCTTGCAGCTTTGGTATTTACACCTTGACTAAATCTGGCTGATGGGCAGCGCAGAAGTGATGTGTCACTTCTGATCATGCCTTTAAGGAAGCTAATTGCTCTCCACTTTCTCTTTCTTCCCAAACGCAGCAGTGTGGATGTGGCGGTTCATTTTTGACCATGTAAATGAGGGCAATCTCTAGTGGATGAGGTAAAGAAGGCACCTGGATCCTTAGACCACCTTGTGGAATGGAACCACCCCACACTTCTGGACTGCCCACCGGTGTAAACCGGCTGTTCAGAAGAGAGGTGATTTAGCGCAGTGCCTTGTGAATCCAAGTGTGGTCAGATCAGCAGCAGCACCAGGGAACGTATTAGAAATGCAGAATCTCTGGTTCCACCTCAGGCATGCTGAATTACATATAATCAGCATTAAAAAAAAAATCCTCTCCCAACAATTTGTATACACATTAGAAGTTGAAAAACATGGGTGTAGTGGTTAAAAGCATAGATTTTGGAGCCAGAGCCTGAGTTTATATCCATATCTGTGACTTAATTAGCTGTATCACTTTGGGCAAATTATTAAAACTCTCTGTGACTCAGTTTTTTCATCTGTACCTGGGGGATATTAATAATACCTCCCTGATAGGGTTGTTGTGAGGATTATATCAGTTAATATAAGTGAACAGGTTGATGTAGTGCTATGTAAGGCTTGCTATTATTATTATTACTATTACAAAAAACTTCTATTTTGTTTAAGCCATTTGGTCTCTGGTAATATACAGCCTCATGAAGCTCCTATTTTAGTGGAAGAGAGAGGAATGACATGGAGATGGGGATTATCTATGAAGTTTGGGTCTCATCAGGTTGTGGTTCAGACTGTGTTTCTTGATTACTAGGTTGGAAAATTTAAGCACCATGAAAAGAGGAAGTGAAAAATAGATCAAAACCTCCTAGGGCCTATGAGGTTGTGGTTATTACAAAATCTGTCTAGGGCCAACAAGATTTTTGCATAAGCGACTTGGTGACCACAGGAAACCTATATTCCAAAGCAAAGTCAGAAGATTACTAAGTGGGATGGTTGGCCCCCATTTGAGTTCCCTGATTGGGCTCACTCATTGCTGAAGAGCAGGCAAAGGGCTCCTCCCTGAGGTCTTTGATGGGTATCACCAGGAAATATCACTTCCTCATGGAGAGCCTTGACCAAAATGGGAATTCGTTCATATAACTCTGGGAAGTGTCCAAATCTTTCACTCAGTTCTTTAAAATTGTGTTGTTTTTCTTATTAAGTTGTCACGGTTACTTATGTATTTTGTTTTTTACTTTTTAAATCTGTGATTTAGCTTTTTTTTTTAAGTGTCTTTTGACAGGGAAGAATTTCTAATTTACCAATTTTTTTCTCATGGTTTGAGTTTGTGTCCTATTTAGGAAACTCAATGTCACAAAGATTTTTTTCTCATTTTTTTCTCTAGAATTTTAATAGTTTTAATTCTTATATTTAGTTCTATGACACAGCTTGAGTTAATTTTTGTGTAGACAGTTTAAGTTAATTTTTGTGTAATGTGTGGTGTGTAAGAGTCAAGGTTCATTTTTTTTTATGCATATATTTAGTACCCAGCATAGTTTACAAAAAAACAACCAAAACTACTCTTGGGGTGCCTGAGTGGCTCAGTTGGTTAAGCATCCGGCTTGGTTTTGGCTCAGGTCATGATCTCAGGGTCATGAAATTGAACCCCGAATCGGGCTCTGTATTGGGTGTGGAGCCTGCTTGAAATTCTCTCTTCCTCTCCCTCTGCCCCTCCCTCGACTCGTGTGCTCGTGCACGTGCATGCTCTCTCTCTCCTTTTCAAATAAATCTTTTTTAAAAAAAGACCATCCTTTTTCCATTGAATCGTCTTGACTCCTTTGTCAACAATTGATTCTAAATGAAGGGTTTATTTCCAGATTATTTAAATGTGTATCCTTACACCAATATCACGGTATCTTGATTACTGTAGTTTTGTGATAAATCTGGAAATTAGGTAGTGTAACTCTTCCAGTTTTCTTTAACAAAATTGTCTTGGCTTATCTAAGTCCTTTCTGTTTGATATAAATTTTAGTAATGTTGGGAAAATAGGCCTAAACATGGGCAGTCCTGGGAAAATTGGCATGTCTTTTCCCCCGAGAAAGTTCGGAAATCATTGATTTTTGCAACTTCAACAGGACTATGCATGCATTAGGCAATAAAACAGCATTTTCTACCAGACTTCTTCACTCTTATTTTGGGATTCTATAGATCCATTTTTTTAAAGATTGATTGATTTGATTTGAGAGAGAGAGAGTATGTGTGAGCAGGAGGTGGGGGGGTGCAGGGGCAGAGGGAGAGAGAGAATCTCAAGCAGTCTCCATGGTGAGCTGGGAGCCCAACATCAGGCTCATTCCCCCGACCCTGAGGTCATGACCTGAGCCAAAATCAAGTCAGACACTTAACCCGCTGAACCATCCAGGCACCCGTAGAGAGTCCATATTATATCAGCTTCTGGTTGTAAGAATTATGAAATGATTCCTTGGGCTTTCCAACCCCTTCTTTGGAGGAAGCAATGCAACCAAATCTTATTTTATACAGAAGCACAGGGTCAAGTGGGCCAAAATTGCCAAAACTAGTCAGTGAACATCTCTATGACTTGCCAGTGCTTTTTAGGGGAATTGGCAGCAGTAAGGGAATCAAAAACCCTAAAATCCCAAAGGCAAACACAGGCAGCAACCTCTTTGACCTCAGATGCAGCAAATTCTTCCTAGAAACATCACCAAAGGCAAGGGAAGCAAGGGCAAAAATGAACTTTTGGGACTTCATCAAGATAAAAAGCTTTTGCACAGCAAAAGAAACAGTCAACAAAACCAAAAGACAACCAATAGAATGGGAGAAGATATTTGCAAATGACATATCAGATAAAGGGTTAGTATCCAAAATCTATAAAGAACTTATTAAACTCAACACCCAAAGAACAAATGATCCAATCAAGAAATGGACAGAAGACATGAACAGACATTTTTCCAAAGAAGACATCCAAATGGCCAACAGACACATGGAAAAGTGCTCAACATCGCTCCGCATCAGGGAAATTCAAATCAAAACCTCAATGAGATACCACCTCACACCAGTCAGAATGGCTAAAATTAACAAGTCAGGAAATGACAGATGTTGGCGGGGATGCTAGAAAGGGGAACCCTCCTACACTGTTGGTGGGAATGCAAGCTGGTGCAGCCACTCTGGAAAACAGTATGGAGGTTCCTCAAAAAGTTGAAAATAGAGCTACCCTACGACCCAGCAATTGCACTACTGGGTATTTACCACAAAGATACAAATGTAGGGATCCGAAGGGGTACGTGCACCCCGATGTTTATAGCAGCAATGTCCACAATAGCCAAACTATGGAAAGAGCCAAGATGCCCATCGACAGATGAATGGATAAAGAAGATGTGGTATACATATACAATGGAATATTATGCAGCCATCAAAAGGAATGAAATCTTGCCATTTGCAACGACGTGGATGGAACTGGAGGGTATTATGCTGAGTGAAATAAGTCAATCAGAGAAAGATACGTATCATATGTCCTCACTGATATGAGGAATTCTTAATCTCAGGAAACAAACCGAGGGTTGCTGGAGTGGTGGGGGGTGGGAGGGATGGGGTAGCTGGGTGATAGACATTGGGGATGTGCTATGTATGTGCTATGGTGAGCACTGTGAATTGTGTAAGACTGTTGAATCACAGACCTGTACCTCTGAAACAAATAATACATTATATGTTAAAAAAAGATAGAAGAAGAAGAAGAAGATAGCAGGAAGGGAAAAATGAAGGGGGGGGAATCATAGGGGGAGACAAACCATGAGAGACTATGGACTCTGAGAAACAAACTGAGGGTTCTAGAGGGGAGGGGGGGATGGGTTAGCCTGGTGATGGGTATTGAAGAGTGCACATACTGAATGGAGCACTGGGTGTTATATGCAAACAATGAATCATGGAACACTACATCAAAAACTAATGATGTAGGGCGCCTGGGTGGCTCAGTTGGTTAAGCAACTGCCTTCGGCTCAGGTCATGATCCCAGAGTCCCTGGATCGAGTCCCGCATCGGGCTCCCTGCTCGGCAGGGAGCCTGATTCTCCCTCTGACCCTCCCCCCTCTCATGTGCTCTCATTCTCTCTGTCTCAAATAAATAAATAAAATCTTAAAAAAAAAAAAATAATGATGTACGGTGATTAACAACATAATAAAAAAAAAGGAAAAAAAGCCTAGGTTGTGGACCAACACAAATATCATTTACCTAATAAGCAATGACCAAAGTTCTTGTTTAGTTTTAAAGCTATGGAAGTAGGTGATGAACTCCCCCCCCCCCCCCCCGCCACCCCTGCAACATATCACTGCTAAGATTATTTAGTTTGACTTTAAAGCAGTACAGGGGCACCTGGCTGGTTCAGTTGGGAGAGCCCTGCTTTTTGCTCAAAACCCTTAATGCTCCTCTAGGTCTGTTCTGTGATCAGAGACCTGATGGCGTGGGCAGCTCTGGCCTTCATCACTGGGACCTTGTTCACACTGTCAGTGCCATAGTGTCCCAGCAGGGAAGGGCATCCTGGCCTTTTCTTAGTCCACCTTGTCAAGGTCCTGATACTTGAGCTCTGGAGTCCCTGGCTTTCCAAGGCCGCTGCCTGTGACTGATGGAGGAGGAGTCGTGGTATAGGGTTCTTGAGGACCTCATCGTGCCTGACTGCCTAGCAGTACATCCCGATGGGGGAAGGGCATCTTGCCTAGAAGCCTGCTAGGCTCAAGAGCAGGTCTTTTAGGTTCTCTCAAAGCCATCGAAAGACTGGGATCCAGGTGCTTTAACTAGATAGACTTTAGGAGCTGAGTCTGTGTCCCCACAGTGGAATGATGTGGCCATCATGCTGAGAAATATTAACAAGGAACAGAGTCCAGCTGCTGCAAATTAGCAAAGCTTCCCTGAAAAGTCTGCCCAGAGGTTGCTGTTTCTCCACCATTGGAGATGCCTGAGGCCTGAGCTCTACCGCTGAGGACTTCTGAGACCCAAATCTGTGGGAAGTGGTGCAGTTGCATCCCAGTGATGGTATACTGGATGGGTCTGAGCCTCAGGCACTGATCGATAAGGGCCGGCTGCCGCAAGTCTCAGACTCCAGTATTATCCCCTGCCCTTTAGGAGCTAAGTGACACTGGGCAAGACACAATCTCTCTAAGCTTCAATTTCCTTGTCTGAAAAATGAGGATAAAATACTTGTTTTGTCTACTTCACAGAGCGGTTTCTTGTAACATCAAATAATCCTTATTCTTCCTGGCTTTATGAGGCACTGGAGGCATCAGAGAAGTGTGTGAAATAAAAGGAAATGTGGGTGAAAATATTTTGTCAAGGTTAAAGGGGCACACAAGTGTAGACCTCACTGCTTGTGACTTTTTAATAGTGAATACGGGCTAAAATGTCATCATTTTTATGTTCAGTGAGAATCAACCAACAGTTTCGAGGCTCCGCTTTTGTATGCGAGCCTTTGGGAAAGAGTAGTAAGTCACACACAAGCACCTTAAGTCTGGAAAGGCAATTTCTGTGTGGTGAGCTCCAAAAAAATTAGAAGCCAGTGTCCTTTCACTGTGGCTCTTTTCCCCTAAGACTCACACTTCGATTCTTGCTAATCTACCTCTCATCGGAAACGTGTAAGGGAAAGAATGTGGGTCCCCTAGCTCAGGGCTGGAGATAATTGGCAGAACACAAGAGGAGAGTCTGTGATCAGGGGAGGGTATAGAAGAGAAAAAGAGGGACCTGGGAATTGGAGAGAAGAAAAGACAATGTACAAGGAAAATCAATCCTCCTGATGGTGGCATGTAGAGAGAAGGGACTAAGCTATAAAAATGGAAAGTGGGGACCTCAGATTCAATCAATCAGATGCCATGTGGACATAGCTTTAAAAAATGAGGCTATTATCGCTCAAGTTCATTTGACAGAGCTTACATGTAAGAGTTCAGTGATGATCACTCTTGTCCACAATCGTAAAATAAGGTGCCAAAGTGATTTATCACTCCGCTCTTCTGATATACCCCAACTTTAAGAAGCATCTATAAATTTGGATTTCACCTTTAAAAACCCTTATGTTATTGTAAATGAGCCCAGTATCTGGCACACAGTAGGCATTCAATAAGTATTTGCTAAATAAATGAACTGAAAGGATGTAGACCTACTTATGTTAATTTGTTGTCATGGAGTTGGAGGGTTCAAGGCTGGAAAAGAATACATTGCCCTCCTTACCCTTTTATTTCCTTAAACAAACATGAGACTCTCAATTAAGACTCCTCCAGTCTTTGTAGATAATTTAATAGCTGGTGCTCATTTAATGATTGTTGTGTTAGGCACTATGCTAAGAAGTTCACGTGATCTCAGTCAATCAATGTAAGTGAGAACATAATTACCCAACTTTAAGGATGGGAAAAGTAAAATTCAGGGAGGCTACCTTTAGAAAAGTGAAGTCACTCCACAAAGGTCCCACAGCTGGTAAGTTGAGATCAAGTTAACTGATTGCATATGGTTGTCTTTAATAATTTTATTTTAGTAGAAGGACACTAGGAAGTGGAACAAGAATTGTAACTACCCTTTTCTAGGTGCTTAGGGCCAGAGGAAAGTGTGTATAGAGGGTAAGCTATCATTGAAACCTGGACACTTACCTGTTGGCAGTGACCTTAGGAATAGATGGAGGAGGGGCACCTGGGTGGCTCAATCAGTTAAGTGTCTGCCTTAGGCTCAGGTCATGATCTCAGGGTCCTGGGATTGAGCCCTGTGTCAGGATCCCTGCTCAGCAGGGAGCCTGCTTCTCCCTCTCCCTCTGCCCCGTCCCCTGCTCGTGCTCTTGCTCTCAAATAAATAAACAAAATCTTAAAAAAAAAAAAAATAGATGGAGTGACTAGGGCAGAGACTTTCCAATGCTTTTGATGCAACCAAAGTAAGAAATGCACACACACATAATCATGCACACACAATCTCACACAGGCACAATCACACAATTACACATACATACATACATACATAACTGAAATAAAACTTTCATTAAGCAACGCTTACTGTTACTATGTGTCTCACTTCTCCTTCCCTTCCATTCTATTCTACTCCAGTATTTTTTTTAGTTGGTACACAATGTTACATTAGTTTCAGGTGTACAACAGTGAGTCAACAACTCAGTACGCTATGCTGTGCTCACCACAGGTGTAGCTCCCATCAGTCACCATGCAATACCATCACAGTATCATTGACTCTATTCCCTATGCTGTAACTTTTATCCCTGTGACTTAGTCATTCCATAACTGGAAGCCTGTGTTTCCCACTCCCTGTCACCTATTTTCCCAGCCCCCCAGTTCCCTCCTCTCTGGCAGCCATCAGTTTGCTCTCTGTATCTATAAGTCTAATTCTGCTTTTGGCTTGTTTATTCGTTTTGCTTTTTAGATTCCACATAATGAGTAAAATCATATGGTATTTGTCTCTGTCTGACTTATTTCACTTAGCATTATACCCTCTAGGCCTATCCATGTTGTTGCAAATGACAAGATTTCATTCTTTTTATGGCTGCATAATATTCCTGTGTGTGTGTGTGTGTGTGTGTGTACCACATCTTTTTTTATCCAGTCATCTATCAGTGGGCACTTGGGTTGCTTCCATATCTTGGCTATTGTAGATAATGCTGCAATAAACATAGGGGTGCATATATCTTTTCAAATTAAGGTTTTCATTTTCTTTGGGTAAATACCCAGTAGTGGAATTACCAGATCATATGGTACTTCTATTATTTTTTAATATTTTATTTATTTGAGAGCAAGAGAGCATAAGCAGGGGGAGTGGAAGACGGAGAGGGAGAAGCAGGCTCCCCGCTAAGCAGGGAGCCTGATGTGGGGCTCGATCCCAGGACCCTGGTATCTTGAGCTTAGCTAAAGGCAGACGCTTAACTGACTGAGCAACCCAGGCACCCTGATACTTCTATTTTTAATTCTTTGAGGAACCTCCATTCTGTTTTACTTTCTTACACTATATACAAAAATAAACTCAAGATGGATTAAAGACCTAAATGTGAGACCTGAAGCCATGAAACTCCTAGAAGAGAACATAGGCAGCTATTTCTTAGACATCAGCTGTAGCAACATTTTTCTAGCTATGTCTCCTAAGGCAAGGGAAACAAAAGCAAGAATAAACTATTGGGACTTCATCACAATAAAAAGCTTCTGTACAGCAAAGGAAACTATCAACAAAACAAAAAGACAACCTACTGAATAGGAGAAGATATTTGCAAAGATATATTCAATAAGGGGTTAATATCTAAAATACAAAACTTATACAACTCAATGTCAAAAACCCCCACATAATCTGATTAAAAATGGACAGAGGACCTGAATAGACATTTTTCCAAAAAAGACACACAGATGGCCAACAGACACATGAAAAGACACTCAACATCACGAATCACTGGAGAAAATCCAGTCAAAACCGCAATGAGATAACACCTTACATGTGTCAGGATGACTAGAATCAAAGACCAGAAATCACGAGTGTTGGTGAGGATGTGGAGAAAAAGGAACCCTTGTGCACTGTTGGTGGGAATGTAAATTAGTGCAACCACTGGAAAACAGTATGGAGGTTCCTCAAAACATTAAAAATAGAAATATCTACTTCAGTATTTTAAGTGCTGGTTGGGACACACTTAATTGACCTCACATGCACTCCTAAGTTCTGACCTGTCAGTTTGAAAACCACTGAGCTAGAAGGTAATAAAGGTGATAGAAGGGGTACAGACTTTTGATTCATTCACACAGGGTGGGGCTTGAATCCCAGGCTGCTGTTATGTTAACTGTGTGGGCTAAATCAAGTGCCCTCTTCTTTGAACTTTAGTTTCTCATCCACAAAATGGGGATAATAATACCTACCTCAAAGGTTATTGAGAATGGCAAGCATGAACATGGGCACCTACACTGGTACCTAGTACCTCTCAGAAGTATGATGATAGTGGTTTGATGAGGCATTCAAAAATGAAGAGTGCCAGGGTGCCTGAATGACTCAGTTAGGTAAGTGTTTGATTCTTGATCTCAGCTCAGGTCTTGATCTCAAGGTCATGAGTTCAAGCCCCGCTTTGTGCTCCATGCTGGGCATAGAGACTACTTAAAAAAAAAAAAAAAAAATCGAGTTCTGGCCCTGGCACTAGCCAGCTGTGTGAGCTTAGGTAAGTAATGTCTCTAAACTTCTAAATCATGTCATCTCTCTAAGCTTCATTTACTCACCTGTAAAAAATTGGAGGAATAGTAATACCTACCTCATGTGATTTTTTGAGAATTAAGTGTAATCATATACACGTAAAGCCCTCACCACAATACCTGGTGCTTAGGAAGTGCTCAATAAATTATTGGCTTTATTAGCTCTTCGACAAATACGTCTATTATTGTCCTGGAACCCTCTAGACTAGGTTACAATATTTATTTTGACAAGACAAACTCAGGATTTTGTGTGTGTGTGTGTGTGTGTGTAATCAAAACTGCTTTTTATTTTGCTCATCAGTATTCTCTAGAGGCCAAATCAAACTTGGCTGCAGCAAAGGAAATCATTTTTGTAAAAAAGGTTAGATCCAAATTGGATTCCCTCTCCTCATTCTTCTTTGAAAGTGTTTCCACAAAATCCAATCTTTGGCTTGACATTAGAGGCCTTCTTTCAGTTTGAGTAGACTTTACCAAAAAAAAAAAAGGAAAAACAGAACAAAACAAAAAAAACCATGACTCCACACACCAAGTAGTGGGGAGTGAGTTTAATTTTTTGAGTTCAGGGCACCTGGGTGGCTCAGTCGTTAAGCGTCTGCCTTCGGCTCAGGTCATGGTCCTGGGGTCCTGGGATCGAGTCCCACATCGGGCTCCCTGCTCCGCGGGAAGCCTGCTTCTCCCTCTCCCACTCCCCCTGCTTGTGTTCCTGCTCTCGCTGTCTCTCTCTCTGTCAAATAAATAAATAAAAATCTTTATAAAAAAAATTTTTTTTTGAGTTCAGCTAAAGAATGCTATTGCATGGTCTCCTGCCTAAAGCCTTCCTTTTTCCCACTTGTGTGAGGTAGCCTTTAAGATGGTCTCTAATGATCAAAACCTCATGGTATTCATACTCTGTGTAAACACTCCTCCTGTTGAGTGTGGGCTGTACTTAGTGACTCACTTCTAACTAAGAAGATAAGGTGGAAGTCTCAATGGAGGACTCAGAGAGTCGGTCATAAAAGGCAGTGTGGCACCACCTCTCTCTTCTGCATTCCTTGCTCTGGGAGAAGCCAGCTGCCACGTTGGGAGTAGCCCCACGGAGAGGCCCATGTGATGAGGAAGTAAAGCCCTCCTGTTAATAGCCACGTAGGTGAGATTGGAAGCTGAATCCTGCAGCCCCTTCAAATGACTACAGCCACAGCCAGTAGTTTGACTATGACTTTACCAGAGATGCTGAGCCAGAACAACCCAGTTAAGCTGCTCCCGGATTCATAACTCTCAGAAACCGTGAGATGCTAACTGTTGTTTCAAGCTGCTAAGTTTTGGGGATGGTTTGGTAGGTAGGAATAGATGGTGAATATACTGCCCTTGAATCTTGCTTCCCACAGCATCTCAGTGTCAGGTCAGTTAGTTCATTATTCATTCATTCATTCCCTCATTCATTCCATGAATGTTTATGAACTCCTTGCTACTTGTCGGGCAGTGTAACTACCTTCAGATCCTCACTTCGAGGAGCCTACAGTCTAGTGGTAGAAATACTATGCGCAGACCAACAGTGAAAGTGCTGGGTGCATGTGAAATGCCACCCATGTGGTTTTGCAAGAGGGCTTTGGGGACTCGGAGGAGGGAATGAGAACTTCCAGCTTGACCAAAAGAAAGGGGGATAGAAGTAAGAGATGGCACTTGACTTAAGCCTTGACACCAAGGTGTGATGGCTTTGTCATGTGTCAACTTGGCTAGGCTGAACTACATTCCCCAGAATTCCCTTTCTTCTATGTTTTGGTTTAGGGTGAGGCACGAGGGAGATTCGGAAGCAGCAGCCATTTTGTAGTGCACACATGTCATTGCTGATCTGCTAACTTGTTGGTGTGAGGCAGCACCCAGCCTGTGATTGCTCTACCTTGCCCTGCATCCTCCTCTAGCTTTCCTGACTTCTGGGCCAGGCATGTACATTTAGCTCTGTGATAAAGGGCTTTGGCTTCTGAGGAATAGTCTCCTCACCAAGGTGAGAGGCAAGAGCAGACTAGGTTTTGATCTGTGCCTTGTGCCTGGGGTGCCAGCCTTCCTGACTGCCTGCCATGTGGATTTAAGCTCCAGGCTCAGATGACAGTCTTCTAGAGACTGCTTCACCAACTCCCACAGTTGTGGAAGCTAGTTCTCTGTGACATACATGAGGTACAAGGTGAAGAGGTGAAAGAGATGATTCAAGGCAGAAGGAACACTGTGAACAAAAACACAGAAGGGAAAACGTAGGACTAATACAATTCTTAACCACTGACACGCCCTTGGTACCCTTTAGTTACTGAATTATGGAGACTAAGGGGATGTCTGAGTGGATCTTGAGGTGCTTAAGAGCAGTTGGGTCATCAAAGATGTGACTATTTCCCAACTGGAACGAAAGTGTTTTCTACTTTAATAACTTGTGCTCTTTCCACATGGGGGCCCAGTGTACAATGGCTACAAACGGTAGTCCCCTTGATAGTGTATGCAGCCCGTTGATTGAATGGGTTGCCCCAAAAGATCTTGGAGACAGCCTTTTCAGCAGACATTGATGTCTGACCTCATGCTATCCCCAGTCCAGGCTCCAAACAGTTATGTGGGGTGCCTTTGGAAAGCACCAGGGTGCAGTGGCCAGGATCCGTGTTCGCCAAGTCTTCATGTCCATCTGTACCCACCTGCAGAACAAGGAGCATGTGATTGAGGCTCTATGCAGGGCCAAGTTCAAGTTCCCTGACTGCCAGAAGATCCACATTTCCAAGAAGCAGGGCTTTCCTAAGTTCAATGTGGATGAATTTGGAGACAAGGTGGCTGAAAAGCAGCTTATCCCCAATGGCTGTGGGGTCAAATATATTCCTAGTCATGGCCCCCTGGACAAATGGCAGGCTCTGCACTCATGAGAACCTCGGCCCTACTCCCTTCTTATTCATGCCCACCAATAAATCCTACTTCCTTCAAAAAAATTTTTTTTAACAACTTGTACCATCACATTGATGCATTCCAGCTGAATGCCAGCTCTGAAGAAAATATGCAAGGGGAGTGCGATGAAGAACAAATCGTTTAGTGTGACTGGAACATTGGCTGGCTTGGTGTGTGCCTGTAGTTTTCAACCCCAGTTACTCAAGTCAGTGAAACTGATTTAACCTGTTGTGTCTTTTGTGGCTATAGTCAAAATAGCTATTAAAATGGTTCCATGGAGAAATGCACCTTAACCCAATTATAGGAGGCCAGGACCCTATCCCTTTACTGAATGAGGGATCAGAAAACAGGAATTTTAGCCTCCATTCTGCCACTGACACACTGTGATCTGGCAAGTCACTTACCACAACTCATCCTGAAGCCAGAGTGTGGTGACTTGACTTAGGCTTTTCTCTCTGCAATTTTCTGGAGATCTGGAATGCTTTTCCGTTCCTTAAAACTATAGCCACGAGTCCCTTCAACTCTGGAGTCAAGACAGATTTCACTCAAAAAGCTTGCTTTGTACTGTCCTGCCTTGGAACCACAACTTTACTCCTACAATTCCTTGTTATGAGTTGCCTTTTTCTCTCTCTAGATAACCTCACAACTCTAAGTTTATCCCTCCTTTTGAGTGACTTGATCTCTCGGCAAATTATTTACGAGGTATTTCTTTTATCCCTCCTAAGGTCCCCTGGTACTTAGAAATCTGTATACAGCAGGTGCCTATTAAATACTTAAATATTCCTATATCATTTGGTAAGTTTTCCAGTTCCAAAGGAAAGTCAAGCAGGACATTCTAAACTAAAATATTTAAGGGTTTTGGATTGCATACAGCTCTGTGTTGTCTCTGCCTCGCTTCCACTAGCATGAATAATTAAGAATAGAGTTGGACCCCTGTGTGTGCATGCCCATAATAGCATTTGTGTGCATATAATAACGGTGTATAAATTAACTTCTTTTGCTCCAAATGAAAAGGCAGCCTTGTTCGATGATGAGTAAGTATGAATACAAAGAGCATTTCAGCATCCTCAGAGCCATTAGTATCTCTTGGATAATATCTCAAACTATAAGAAATTAGTATTTGCTATTCAAGAGAAATTCAAATCATAAACAAAAAATATATATATGTAGTCAACCCTGAGATACTGAACAGAAAGGACTATAACCAAAAATCTTAAGGCTTTTGAAATTACTATGAGGCAACTTTTCCTTCTTTAGCCTGGAAATTTTCCCAAAAAGTGAGGTAGGTTTTTCATTTCTACTTGCCTTGTTTTTGTATTTAGGAAATATATATTTAATTGAATTTGAATACGCTTGCTGCAACCATGGGTGAAAAAAAATTAACATATACACTTAGCATGACCTTGTGAAGCATACAAAGCAGAACAGAATAAGAATTATTCATCCTCATTCTATTTCCCTGGAATAAATCCTAGGTTGGTCCACTGTTATTAAACCATTTTTCAATAATAGTTCATCTGCCAGCATTAGCGTGAATAAATTTCTCCTCACAGTATAGGAAGCAATTCACCACTTTCTTTATCTTTCTTAAGCACATCCAATCCTTCAACAAGTTCACTTATCCACTTGTCCACTTACACATACAACTAGGTATATATAGCTCCTAATTCTTAGCAAACTTCTCGTTCCTCAATACAAAAATGTCTCCATCTACCCCAGTAGATTTAGTCAGAATTGGTCTTCTGAGTCCATATTTTGCCTCCTGTAGATTTCCTTTCATAAAGAGCATCACAGAAGCTTTATTCATTAGCATTCTGAGTTGGTCCTCTAACGTGGGGGTAGCTCTAATGCAATTTATATTCAGTTCATCCCATGCTTCTAGTTCTTTACATCAAGCCCCCCTATTTGTGCTGAGGATAAGGGAGCCAATTGGAAAAGGTTTTGAACCCTTGGCAATTTCACCGTAAAATACACCAAAATGCTATAATCTGTATGCAATCTTCATTAAGAATTTCTACCACCTGCTTGCTGAAGCCACAGCACAGCTCCTCTCATAATCACCATGCAGGGGGCAGCATTAGTTAACGTCATTAGACAAATGTTGAGATCTTCTTTTGCATGTTCATTAGCACCAGGTGGGAAGAAACTGCTAGATCCAGGCGTGGAACTTTGGGGGCTAACTCAGGCTTATACATTATTTAATCAGCCAACTTTTTGAGCATCCACGACAAACCAAAAAGGCTAGACTACCAGTAATTTTCTGTTGTTTTTTCCAGATATGTTAGGGACAGTGTCAATTTTCAGCTTCACTGAGGGTGATCTGTAGGAGCTGTGTGGGCATTGAGCAAATCACTTAACCTCTGTGCCTCAGATTCCTGGTCTATAAAATAGGGATGATAATTTTATCTACCTCCTGGGGTTGGTTTGAGGATTAAATGAGTTCATACAGATAAAGCACTTTGAACAGAGCCTGGCGAGCTATTATCATCTTCTTCCTCTTCATCTTTGTTTTGCTAACACTGCTTTACGCTGTTCCTTTAAACACTGGGGACCCCACAGTGCCAAAATGGGGAGGCAGGGAGTGATTGGACCCTGAGGCTCTGAAGAAGCACAGCAGCTTCTCTTGTTTTTTGTTTTTGTTTTTTTTTTTCTTGTTTAACCTTCATTCTTGGGGCACTTCCTAAATGCCAGTCACTATGCTAAGCTCTTCACAGACATTTTCTCATGTAAACCTCAAAACAAGCCTAAAAGGAGAGACACTACTGTAATTTCCATTTTATAGATGAGGACATTGGAGTTTGGAGAAGTTAATTTGCTTATACAGTTAAGCTCCACAGTCTGTAAGAAGTGGATGGCTTTCTTATATGTCATATTAACTTTGCTTTAGAGATTATAGTCACCTCAAGACTAGTTATGATGAGAACTTTGAGAGCTGAAAGGACCTTTGCCCTTGATGTAATCCACACGAAGGAGTTAAGGCTCTGAGAAGTCAAGGACTTCACCCAAGGTCACACAGCCAGTTGTGACCAGCTGTGACCCAGGACTTTAGCAGGGATCCCTGCCCCTACAATGCACTGCTTTTCATCTTCATGTTGTTTTACATAATTAATAGAGCTCTTCAAGTGTGCAAATACTTAAAAGTATGCATTCCTCTCAGGGCATGAGTTTCTTCAGCATGGAAATCATATACTTAAATGGAAAATTAACTGAAGGGAGAAAAGAAATACTTGGGAGAGGTTTTTTTTTTATTTAAAATTAAACACAATTGCTTTGAGTGAGCAACATCTTAAAAGATGGTATTAAAGTCCTACCCCAGAAGCCACAAATATGATAATAAAAGGTTTACAGTGCTTGTTATACTAGACATTCTTCAGTTCCATGTTTCTTTCCTGTGTTTTTAACTAGCGTGGAACTGAGGGAATTAAGTATTCTTTCAGTTTCTCTTAAGCCTTTTCCTGCTTTAAACCTGAATTCCTGGGGTGCCTGGGTGGCTCAGTCGTTAAGCGTCTGCTTTTGGCTCAGGTCATGATCCCAGGGTCCTGGGATCGAGTCCCGAGTGGGGCTCCCTGCTCAGTGGGGAGTCTGCTTCTCCCTCTCTCTCTCCCACTCCCCCTGCTTGTGTTCCCTTTCTGCTGTCTCTGTCAGATAAATAAATAAAATCTTAAAAAACAACAAAACACCTGAATTCCGTATGGCAGAGAAGAAAAGGGACTTCCTTGTTCCTGCATCCACCCCATCCCCTGCCCCACATGGCTACACACACACACACACACACACACACACACACTTAACCCTCTCAGAATGAAATCTCCTCCCTTTTTTTTATCTCTTCTTTCTCACAGCCTCCCCACCCTCCCCCTAAGTCCCCCCCCCCCAAAAATCCTAAACCTCAACATTTGGCTCAGTGACATTCTCTCAAGATCAAAGTCAAATGATAATTTCCATGAAAATCAAAGTCAGGTCAGTCTCTCTCCCTCTCTCCCTGGAAAGCCTGGGTTTCCAGCCTGTGAAAAACTAAAAATTCCACACTTCCCCCTCTTCTTAGGATGAAACTCTCTGCTCCCTCTTCCTTTCTTCAGGTGTCTCTTCACTTCAGCACATTTCTGCTTTTCTGCAGAGACGGTGATAGAAACTTTCAGCGTCAAATCCAAGACCTAGCTACTGTTAGTGTCTCTCTTTTCCTGGTATCAGCAATGCCTGCGAGGCTTGAGGTGAAGATGGGACAAGAGGACCAGAATGGAGAGAGGGGGGAGGTTGGAACAGAAAGAGAGGGACAGGAGATACAGTGGTTAAGGTAGGAAAGTCCTATTTAGTGACTTCCTATAGGTCAGGCATCACCGTACAGGTAAGAAACATATTCTTACTTTACATGTGAGTGGCCTCAAGTTCACAGAAATGGTTTAAAATTTTCAAGGTCACAGAGCTTGTGAATGGTCTAGTTAAAATACTAACCCAAGGCTGTCTGACCTCAGAGTCCAAGTTTTGTGCAGGATATGAGGACAGTGACAAATACGGGGAAGAGTGGAAGGGGCTCTGTGCAACACCAGCATCCCACCATTACATACCTTCATACATCTTTATGATGAATTACCCACCTGACCTTGTTTAGCACAAATGATGGGCCAAAAGCAACTGCAAGCTAGACTGTGGACAAGGACTCTGCCCCCTGTCATCGCCCCACCCTCCCTCCGTGCTCAATCATACATATGCCCAAGTAGCTCCTATATTGCAGGGGGACTCAGGAGGTGTGGTTTCACTCTTAAAGTGGAAGGGCCCGTTCTGAAATCATTGCTGCTGTCCAGGAACCCTCCCATAAAGTCACTAATTGAAGCGTTAACTGATAATAGGACTTCATACTTCCCTTTTGACCAAGACGTCATCAGAGAAGTTTCACGCAAGTGAAAATAATTTTCCTCCTCAAGAAATGGCAATAGTAATTCTGTGCTTTGTTAGGAAATGCCTTCAGAAAGGAAATACAGTTTTTTTTTTATTTGAGAGGAAAATATCAAATAACCAACACAGGAAATCTCCCTAGAGTCTACCTCCAGTAGGAAAGCTCATTTTATATTTTGCAAGTTTTATGAGAAAAGCATTCAACTTTAATAAGTAGCTATTTGAGTATTATTCCTTGTGTGTGAAATTCATTTGTTGAGACTAGCATAATACCATGGGATGAAGACTGGTCCCAATAGGAGCTATAAGTCATCCTAGGGATTATGACATGAAATGTTCAGATATCCAGTATTAAAAATGAATGTTTTCTTTTGCTACTTTTTGGCCTAGTGGGGAAAAGAAAGAAAAGTACCCTACAGATTCCATTAAAACAAACAAACAAACCAAATCCTAGAGTGTATATTCAATAAAATCTTGGCTTGACACAGGGTCCTGAGTCGGTAATATGAATCAGCAAGTGGTTTTCCTGACTGATTGGACAGGAGTATAAGGAAATGGAAGGCAAAACAAGCCTTTAATGAGCACCCTACCCTTGCCTATTGCCGTGTTACATTGTAGCACTCTTTCAGCACTACTCTGGGCTTAGCTCTGTGACCTGCTTTTTGGCCCATCTGATTAACAAATGTGTTACAAGTAGAGACCTGAGAAGTGTTTCAGTTCCCACTTGTTCTTGTATTCTGCCATAGCCACGAGAACATGTCTGCTGGAAGATGAAACACACACAAAACAAAGCTAAGTCACCTGTCACCCCAGCAGAGACGATGCTAGATCAGTCAACAACCAGACGATCCTCCCACACATTAGCAAGTCCAACCAAGACCAGCAGAATTACTTAGCTGAACCAAGAGCAGCAAAGCTTCTGAACACACCTTTTGGAGGCAGGAGTAATAAATGTTTGTTGTGTGGTTTGTGGTGGTTTGTTATGCAGTGTTATTGTGGCACTAGATAATGGATACAAAACCCACAGTTAGGAAATAGTTTCTGGATATCAAAACATATTGTAAGTTGTGTTGCATGTTATGTGAAAGCCACAGTAAAGATTTGTGTTAAGATAGACTGTAGCCCTGTATGGGTAAACCACAGCCAGGTAAGAAGGGGAAGGATTCTCACTTAAAAGGTAAGCTCATTTCCCTTCCAATCACTCAAGGAAAAGGAGTATCTCCCCAAGTGGAAATGAAATCTAAGAGTAAGAGTCATAGTCAGGTAGGCGCAATGACAGGATCTCTCCTAGGAGAGTATTTCTCTAGGGTCCATTCAGAATGACTTCTGCTTTATGGGGATTAACCAGGAGCTGAGAAGTGAAGGGTTCAGGGGTTTTGAACCCATGACAACGATGATGATGATGGTGTGTGACACTTTATTGAGCAGGTTGCTTATTTTGTCCCAGGGGATATACTCAGCTCTTGATATGTATTAGCTCATTCAATCTTCATACCAGCCCTATCGGGTATTACTTTTCCTCCACTTTATACATGCGGCAGTTGAAGCCCACAGCTATCATTAAATAACTTGCCAAAGACAAATAAAGAACAGAGCTGGGTGGTCACCAATCTGACTCAAGGACCTCTATGCCATCGGGCCATGGAACCACACATCAGACAAGTGGGGTTGGGGCCAGACTTGATACTTTGTAAACTCAGTTGTTGTTAGCCCATGTACTCTGTTTCTGACTTGGAATGGGAAGGAATTTCATCCCACCATAAGGCCAGTATCATGGTGGCAGCAGGAAGGGAATAGGTAGAGAGAGCTGGAGTGAGCGCGAGAGAACAAAAGAAAATTCCAATGGGAAGGTCAAGTTGGGGACAAGGTCAAGTGCCCTTAGTCAGGGGCTTTATCTCACTCTGTCCAGGATATTCTCGAACTGGTGCTGTTTCCTTAGAGTTTGGGGGCTTAATTTTATGGCAGAGACTAGAATTTCCTTATGTTTTGTACTTACTGGGCACTTTTCTAAGCATTTTACATACATTATGCATTGAATTCTAGCGACAACCCTTCAGTGATTAAAGATATTTTTTATCCCTAATTTTAAAGATCAGTGTGATTTGAAATGGAGTTTCTGGACTGATGGCAGGCTGTGAACTCTTTTCAGGCCTCAGTGAGATGAGAAATTGAGGTGAGAAATTGACAGTAGGTGTTTAGAAACTTTTAACAATTAGAGCAATGTTTTGCCTGTTGAATCTAATAATCTAGAACAAAATGAGTATATACTCCATAAGTTTATGTTTTCTATTTCATTTTCCTGGTAATTCATTTTAATGCATTTTACAAAAGCATTTTTCCTCAAATGGATTAGATATTTAAAAAACGGAGTTTGAGAAACACTTCTGGATAATAGGATTGAGGATCAGAGAAATAACTTGCCAAAGTTTTAGTCGTTAAGAGGCAGAACAAGACTCAAACTCAAGTCTTAATCCAACGCCCATCAGATCATTTTATTATTAAAATTAACATCCAAGTTGATTAAGACAGTGTCCGCCCGCATCTGCCTATTTAAACAATGATGTGAAGTTTGACTGGGGGTGGGGGCACTGGGGCCTTTCTATTGACAATCAGTCAAGTACTTACAGAGCATAGAAATAGGACTTGTGAGCTGAACTTTAAAAATCAAAAGAATGCCACCAGTGTGAACCTGTAATACGCACAGTGATAACATGATTCTTGCAGATCACTTGGAAATACCAGCACAGAGCTTCTTCCTTTGCTCCTTCTGCAACTCCCTCAAGGAGAAATGTAGGAAATACAGAAAATTCTCATTTGAGAAAAATTGTCTAACAGATCCTACACCAAGTGAAACCGTTGATTTTGTGATCTTAAATTCAAAAGCGTTTCTTCCCATCATCTGTTAAAGTAAAACTGTGCCTTGATTATAGCCAGTAGTAGTAGATCTACAGGGCTTTGGGGCCAGACAAACCCAGACTTAGGTCCTGCTTTTGCCATTTTTTTGTTTTGTTTTGTTTTTCCTCTGTAACCTTGGCATCAAGCTAACCTTTCTGGACTTTTTTTTTCTCATTTATAAAACGTGAATAATTCATACCTCCTAGGATTTTGAGATAATTTAATAAGGTAACTCGTATAAACGGCTCTCATCAAGTATGAAGTAAGAGGATAATTACATCAAATGCCCCCAAACCAAATACATTTAACCAGCTTGTTTGAGATCCTTTCAAATGCTGTGGTTGTACAATCTCAAAATAATTAACTAAAAGATTTTTTTTTTTAATTTAGTTATTCAGCAAGTAGGTTTCTTTTCAGCGAGGAGTAAAACAAGGTCATCTGACTCAATTTTAAAAATTGAATTAACTGAATAGTTTGCATGTTTTATTTCCACATGTAGAGAGTCTAATAATTCAGGATAATTCTGGTCTATTGTACACTGAAAACTGGTTTCATTAAATTTGTGAGGTACTCACTTTTGTGGATTACTGATAATCTTATCTCACAGGGATGTTGGGAGAGCCAAATTAGATTATGTAGTATATAGTTTCTGGTACACGATAAGCCCTGAATTAGTATATTTTTCCTGTATTCCACTTTATTTACAATTGCTGCTGTTTTTAGGTTGATGTCACTTTATAGCATTCAGGTACAATGATTAGCACCTTGGTCAACTTTTTTACTTCAAGACTTAACAGAATGAAATTATTTGTACTGTGCCGGTGGAAATATGGGCACATGTGATTTAAAGCCATTATGAATTTGCCTTAAAACCCTATGGTGAAATTTCTTCAAACAAATGATAAGAAAACCTCACTGATACACGATCCTCAAGGTCTGCACCCCAACCAGTTTCTGAACTGGTATGGAGCCTTTGGCATTTCCTCAGTAATTGGCCCCTAAATTGTGTCAACAAGTGCTTGTGTACCCTTTATAGTTTTCCCTAACCTTTAATCGTTCCAGCATTCTTTTCCGAACAAAACACAAACCTGTGCTTTAGATCATTAATTGATTTTCCTTGTGACATCCTGGGGATCTGAAGTCTGAAGTCTCTTTCGGGAGCTCATTTCAGGCAACACTGGAAAGGATTTCAGAACACTCTAGAGGACCAGTTAGAAGACCAGCTGCAAACATTGGGTAATTTTATTTCCATCCTCTGGCTGTTGCTTTGGTGGAATCTACAGATTTTAGATCCTTCCAGAGCACACATAATAACAAGATTGCAGGATCGTTTAAGCATTAAATGAGATTAGGTATATAAAAGTACTTTTTAAACTATCAACCATAGACAGAGGATATACAAAGTTCAAATATTGTTATTTCATAGGATGCTTTTACTTCTCTGTGGTTCTTTTATGGGCACAAGATGGCTGCTGGGGCCAGATGTCACATATTTATTTATATGACTCTGTCCCAAGCTAGAAGGGAGGAGTGGAAGGATTTTTCAGAATTTTCTTTCTTTGTATCAGGCAGGAAAATCTTTCCAGAAGCCCCCCAATCCAGCAGATTTCCCTTTTCATTGACCCAAATTAGGTCACATATTCGTCCCTAAGGGAGGATCATAGAATTACCCATTCCAGGCAAGGAGAAACAGGATTATCATGATTGGTTTAGGCCAAAAGGGCACAAATGGTCTGATTTAAAGATCTTTGATATTTAGCCTCTAGTCTTAAGAGCCCAGCATAGCTCTTTTGGGCTCCCTTGCTTCTTGGCTCCTAGCCTGCTTCCAGTGGATATTTCTCTTAACACTCCCTGGACATCTTGACTATATGTTCTGATTTTTCCTCTTAAAATATACTTTTCAAAGAAGGAAGTATACAATCTCAAAAAAAAAAAAATCCTTCAGGTGTGCCTGAATTCTGCTACATGAACTCTTCTGTGTATGTCTCCTTCTCTGTACCTCTTGACCATCCAGGCCAATATGGAATTGATGAGATGTGATGAACTTTGGAATCAGTTGGACCAGAATTTTAATCCTATCCCTCTTAACAACTTAGTTAAGTCATGGAACCTCTTTGGACCTCCATTTCCTCATCCGTACAAGGAACGTAAAATGTCTACTTCAAAGGATTTAGTACAAGAATAGAAAGTACCTGGCAACCAAAAGAAATGATCCATTTTTTTGTTATTTTCATCATCAAGTCACACATCAGTTGCTATGATTGCTGTATGTCAAAGCCCAGTCAAATTCTTCACTCAGCTCACTTGAGTTGGAGACTTGGTTTTTGATGACTTATTCTGGCTTTAACACTGTACTCCTTTAAGGGCACACTCATTGTTTCCAATATTGTGTTCTTTGCTGGTTGCAGTACAATTCTGGATAAAAGGGTCTCAGACCCCTGTGCCCTAGTCTGAAAGACATGACAATAATAAATGCTTGTGAAAATAAAAAAGTAAGATAAATATAATGAACCTATAAGAAAGTGCAATAAGGATCAGCAATTGCAGTCATAACAGACTGGACAGGTGGCTAATTGCAGTGGGTAACCTAGGCTTTAGCAACTTGAATAGCAACAAGGACAGTAAAACTTCAAAAGACGACATTATGCAGTATTGGTAAAGAGAGATCAGGAGAAGAAAATGGATCAAAAGAGAAAGGGACTTGGGCATGACCCAAGCTATTCCAGTAAATGAACTATTGAGAAAGACCTGGAAGCACAAAAGATATTCCTTTATTTCCTTTATTTATTTTTTTTTTAAGATTTCATTTATTTATTTATTTAGAGAGAGAGAGTGGAGGGGAGGGGCAGAGGGAGAGAGAACATCTCAAGGAGACTCCCCGCTGAGCGTGGAGCCTGTGCTGGGGCTTAATCTCACAACCTCAAGATCATGACCTGAGCCAAAATCAAGAGTCAGATGCTTAATTGACTGAGCTACCAGGCACCCCCCCCCATTTCCTTTAAAAGATAATGAAACACTTATAATTAGCTGTATTTGTTTAATTTAGATACATAGTCGATTTATGTTATCTTTTTCTTTATTTTATTTTATTTTATTTTATTTTTATTTCATTTTTGGATACATAGATCTTCAAAAGAAGCCAGGTAACATCTAATACGGTTCAATCTGGCTCTTGCCACTAATTATCCCTAGTTGTGTTCATCTGCACTCCTACCTTCACAGGGCTAAAGTGAGGCGAAATGCCTCACCAGGGTCTTCTATCTCCCACCTTACATTCCTGGGGAAGATCTGCATCTTATGGTGTTGGTGTTAAGAGTCCACGTTGGGCGCCTGGGTGGCTCAGTCGTTAAGCGTCTGCCTTTGGCTCAGGTCATGATCCCAGGGTCCTGGGATCGAGTCCCACGTCGGGTTCCCTCCTCGGCGGGAAGCCTGCTCTCCCTCTCCTACCCCCGCTGCTTGTGTTCCTGCTCTCACTGTCTCTGTCTCTGTCAAATAAATAAATAAAATCTTTAAAAAAAAAAAAAAAGAGTCCACGTTTCTTCTGACTTCAATTACTAGTATGCAGCCCTGTTTCCATTCATCCTCAGACTTTTCAGCTCCCTCCTTGGCTTTTCTGGCCTCTACCCAACCAATCCAGGGAACAAATCCTCGGAACCAATCCTCTGTGGAGCCGTGCCCTGGGTCCCAGTCTACTTTCAGGTCTCATTCCCAGCTTCAAACTCTGCTGCTCCCTGAGTTCCCGGGCCTCCCCAGATTCTGAGCTATATTTTGGTTCAACCTCATTCTTGCAATAGTGAGAAACCTGAGAGGGAAAGAGAAACCAGGATCTCACCAACACTTTTACACTTTTTTGGGCCCCGTAGTCCTACAGGCAAGGCCCAACACTGAGATGGTGAGGATGAAGCTTCGCACCAAGTGGTTGTTTAGAAAATGCTCCCTTTTTCTGTTCTTAGTATACTCCTCTCTTTCTAACTTTTTTTTTTTAAGATTTTATTTATTTGAGAGGGAGGGGGGAGAGAGAGAGAGAGTGAGCGCACGCGTGCACATGAGCAGGGGGAGGGGCAGACGGACAAGCAGACTCCCCGCTGAGCACAGAGCCTGACTCAGGGCTTGATCCCGGGGCCCTGAGATCGTAACCTGAGCTGAAGAGACACCGACTGAGACACCCTGGTGCCCCTCCTTAACTTTTAAAACAAGTGTAACCCCTAGATCAGAACATCAATTTTATTTCTTTGGGATCTCAAGAGGAGTAGCTTTAATTTCATCACATCTAAATGATGATAATAACAGCAACCTTTCATTGAGCGCTTAATCGTGATAACTAATATATTCATCACTCAAAACCTCTGAGGTATCATTGTTGTCATCCCCACTTTATGTATGAGGAAACTGGGAAACAGAGAGGCCAAGTAACTTCCCCAAGATCACACAACAAATGATTGCCTGACAGGATTTGTATTTGGACATTCTGCAGTCTGCGGTCTTAAGCATTATGTCACATGCTTCTAGATCTTTGATATGGTCCTTGGTATAAATAATTAAATAAATCATAGAGGATATGCAAACTATGAATTTTGGTGGAGATTTTTTAAGTTTGGAGATTTTTAAAAAATTTTTGCATGTGAAAATAGGTAATTCATCCTTTAATCAAAAGGATGATGCATTGAGATGTGTGATGCTCTGAGAAGCACATAGTCTATCTATAGCCTGAAGTGTAAAGTCATTTATATAGCCTAGATGATTACAAATACCAGGGTGCTCTGGTTGCCTTCAAACTGCAGGAAAAGCTAGAGGGCATGTATAGAAGGTAAGTGTGGGATACTATTTTCAATGCCAGCCCTCCCCAGCAATGCTTCTTTTAATAATTATGATGGTTAATAGCTGTCATAACTCCTCATATGTATATAGTGTTTTACTATAGTTTATAGTATATAAACTATATACTATATAAAGCATATCTCCATGATTTATTTCCATTTTTGTCCTCCTGATATTCATTTGTAAAATGACAGGTCAAACAGCTCATTTAATTAAATGAGCAAACTGAGGAGTAAAAAGATTAAGTGACTTGTCCACAGTACATCAATAGTGGATGATCACAGCAAGATAAGTTCCTTTGCCACACACCCTCAACCCAGGTGTTTGTTACTAGACCAGACAAGTCCCAGATATATGAACTTAAAGGAGCTTTTAGTATCTACAAAATAATCATTGGATTGAAATGTTTAATAGCTAACTGAAACATGATAGAAGTTTTTCTATCTACTCCAGAAGTGGTCCACATCACTGTGATTTTAGACTTACCTTTATGCTGTAAGTATATGGTTTCTCTTCTGTTATGAGAGGACATAATATTCTGAGTTAACAAATGGGGACCAATAGGAGAAGTTATTTTCAAGGCAAAACAAAAGAGGGATCTGGACTGTGTAAGGAAAGCCTGCAAACAACAATAAAATACAAGACACTCAACAGGAAAATGGCAAAGCAATTAAAAATGGAAAACTTAAATGGCAATATTCCAGCCCACTAATAATCCTAGAAATGCATTTTCTCCATCAGTTTGGAAAAAAATTAGAGAACTGCATAATGCCATGTGTTGGTGAGGATATGGGTAAAGGAATCTTCACACACAATTGACAGGAAGATGAATATTTTGGTTCTGCAACCAATTCTGATTCATGGGGGGAGGGGCACCCTGACACCTCCAAACAAATAATGTTCTGACACCAGCTGGGTGTCCTACCATTTAACTGTCTATCACAAAACAGTATCAGGTCCCTTGGGTTAAGGTGTCAATCCTATGAGACAACCCCACCACCACCACCTGGCCCCAATTCTGGCCAATGGCAAGCTCACCTGTGCTTCTCACCGAGTATAAGTCAGAGTCCCACAACCCCTTCCTCAGCTTCAATTAATTTGCTAGATGGCTCACAAAACTCAGAGAAACATTGTTCTTACTAGATCGCTGGTTTATTAAAAAAGGATAAAACTCAGAAACAGCCAAATGGAGGAGATACAAAGGGCAGGGTATGGATAAAGAGTGCAGAGCCTCCATGTCCACATTCACCTCTCACCCAGCACCCCAAGTGTTCACCAACCCAGAAGCTCTCCAAACCCAGTCCTTCTGGGTTTTTATGGAGGCTTCAATTCATAGTCATGATTGATTAAATCATTGGCCATTGGTGATAGATTCAGCCTCCTTCCCTTCTGCCCTTCCCAGGGTTCAGGGGTAGGACTGAAAATTCCAACCCTCTAATCACTTGACTGATTCTCCTGGCAGCCAGCTGGTGAGTACCTATGGTTGCCTCATTAACATAACAAAGGACACTTCTATCCTCTCATCACACAGGAAATTCCAAGGGTTTTAGGAGTTAGGTGCCAAGAACAGTGGAAGAAGACCAAATATATATTTATTTATAAATCACAGTGTCACAGCAAACTAGCATAGCCATTCAGGAAAGTAGTTCTTTGTGTAATTAATATATATGTACTTTATACCCAGTAATCCTGCTCTTGGGTATAAATCTTAGAGAAGTCCTCAACCAATCTGGAAAGGAAAATGTATAGGGATATTCCTTGCAGCATGTTACTTAGGTTGGAGGAAACTCCAACTTTCATGAGTCCTTCACTAAAGAATTAGATGAGTAAAATGTGTATCAAATGCATTTGATAGTGTATTATGACCTTGCTAAAAGCAATAAATACATGTAATTACAGGAATAAAAAATAAGTTTCTTGAATGAATCTTACTGAATGAAAAGTTGAATGAAAAAAGAAAGATTGAGATTTCAAATCCATTTGTGTAAATCACAAACACATACACAGTGGCATCTAAATACCTTCAAAGGTACTTCTCGGCTAAATCTCATCACTGTGTTTAGGCTTTTACAAAAGAAGGGAGTTCCAACTATCTTCAAATACCTTCTGTCTTCTGCCCTGCACAAATCCCCAAAGCAAGGCAACATCAGGGGTCCAGCTACTTGCCTGAAACACAAGAGAAAGGGAAAGATTCCGCAAATCAAGTCCAAATTAGTATCTCAGGATAGCGTTCCAACTTTTCTCTAGTGAAGGAACTTGCACCTATCTTCCTGTCTTCTTTTCCTGACCTTGCTGCAGAAAAAAGAGGTACACACAACTAAAGACATACTTAAATACATGCAAGTGGGCACCTTGGAAGAGGTGGCAGAACGTAAGTTGAGATAGGGATAAAGGAGAAAGATAAGTAAATCCAGAATGGGACCTGGCTTTAGCCGATGATAGTCATCCATGAACTAAAGAGAAAGACAACCTCTTTCCTCCTATGGCCTTTCCATAACCCCCAGGGCAGTCTTATTAATAACTTAAATTTCCTGCCAGGAGAGATAGATAGGTACTTAGAGGGAGATTTAATTTAATTGCAGAGAATGAGAGAATGGGCATTTCTGCACTTTTCAATTTGTCAAATAAAACTCCAACTTGCATCAAATACATGTTTCTATTCATAGAAGAGTCCTTTACTAAGCAGGTTTTCCAACTTTATAACTGCATGTAATGCCCTGTATAATATGTCGCCGTCTGTATCATGACCACTTGATGTCATCTTTAGCAAAAGGATAGAGGCACTTTTATCAGTTCCTTAAAAGAGCTTTAGAGAGAAATGATAAGTTTCAGTGCACTGTTGTTCAGAAACAACCCCTCGTTATCTTTAGCTTGCTTCAATTGCCAATTGTTCTTTGAGTTGAAGAATGTGTTACTCAGTAGAGAGAGAAAAAAATGCGACCCTAGGATAATTTCTACACTCTTAAAAAAAAAAAAGTCTTAGTTTAGGGGACAGGTGGTGGTAGTAGATGAGGAAAGGAGAGAGAGTCAGTGCAACCAACCAATACTATGATTACCAAGACAAATTCAAGGAAAGAAAAGGGCATATTTTCTTCAAAGTATTTAGCAACTTTAGAAATATCAGTTGAAGGGCGCCTGGGTGGCTCAGTTGGTTAAGCGACTGCCTTCGGCTCAGGTCATGATTCTGGAATCCCGGAATCGAGTCCTGCATGGGGCTCCCTGCTCAGCAGGGAGTCTGCTTCTCCCTCTGACCCTCCTCCCTCTCATGCTCTCCGTCTCTCATTCTTTCTCTCGCAAATAAATAAAATCTTAAAAATAAATAAATAAAAAGAAATATCAGTTGGGGGGCGCCTGGGTGGCTCAGTTGGTTAAGCAACTGCCTTCAGCTCAGGTCATGATCCTGGAGTCCCGGGATCGAGTCCCACATTGGGCTGCCTGCTTCTCCCTCTGATCCTCCCCCTCTCATGCTCTCTGTCTCCCATTCTCTCTCTCAGATAAATAAATAAAATCTTTAAAAAAAAAAAAAAAGAAATATCAGTTGGTCCCAGCTACCTTTAGACAAAACAAAGCAGACAGATACCCACATCTAACTCTTCGGGGTGGGGCAGTGGAGAAAATGAATAATTCTCTGGGTTGTCAGAATGGAGGTCAGTGAAGAGAAAAGTTATCTTCTTGCTAATGAGTGGCTGTGGAGGTGGAGAGGAAAGCTAGCAGAGACAGGAAGGAAGGGGCAAGTGAGCAGCTCTATTGACTGAAAGAGGCAAGTTTTTCCTGTACACTGAGGAAGGCTTTAAGGCCAAACCAGATCATAAAGTATCAACAAAGTTTCAGGTATGTTCTGTGTATCTGTGGTGGCACGTGTGGGCTCTCTTTTTTAAGTGGTAAATTAGATCTTTGTCTATAGGTGTGTGAAGAGCAGAGGCATGAGCTAATGATCCCAGTGTATGACAAGTAACTGAAACCTCTCTCGGGCAGCTTTTCAGCATCTTTAGCTTAGACCTGACATGACAGCCTGTCCTGGCTTACTTGGGGTGATTTAGAACAGTGCTTTCAAACTTTTATGCGCACATGAATCATCCAGGGATCTGATTAAAAATTCAGATTCTGGTTCAGTATGTCTGAGATGGTGTCTGAATTTTTGTATTTCCACCAATTTCCAACTGATACCAATGTTGCTGGTCCTCCAGACCATACTTGGAAGAAAGAGCAAGGGTCTAGAACACACAGTCACAGATATACATAGCTATTTAAGATGTGTAATATACATATATGAACCTGGACACACACATAGGTGCAAAGAAAGACATTCATTCATTGGGACAATAAATTTTGAGTACATTTTTTTTAGGGCAGGCACTGTACACATACAGACATACATATGAAGAACCTCCAGAAAACACACTTTAGGACTGATCTTTGCAGAGGGACCTTAAAATTACAAAATATTTCTTTGGTTTCCCAAGACACGCATACTTTTCCAGCACCAATCTCTTTGGCCTTACTTTCTTTACTCTTAGTTACTAGACTTTCCTTACTCTTAATTACCAACTTTAGAATAGGCAGCTGCCCACATGCAGAAAATCCCAGTATGCTAAAGTATCTCTCTTCACTGTCTAAAATTCTTAAAATGGCTGTATTGGCATAAAGGTGGGAACATGGGTATTGAAATGAAGAGGTCTGGGCTCAAATTTCAACTCTGTCATTACAACACAAGTTTAACCTCCTTGGGCTCCAATTTCTGCATTCACAATATACGGATAAAAAGTCTCCCTCATGAGGATGGCTATTCACCTAATTCAACAAATATCTATTGTCGGTTGATTGCCTGCAGAGGACATAGAAATGAAGTCGATTCAGCTTCTTGACACAAGGAATTCATAGTCTAGTAAAGAAAACAGATGTGGTAGAATGATGGAAAAGAAATAGCACAGGGAGGAATTGATTAATTTACCTGGGGCATGGGTGAAGTCTTCCTAGAGGAGGTGATCGCTAAGCTGGGCTTTGAAGGATGGGAGGAGTTATCTGACAGAAAAGGAGAAAATGGACCCATGTTTCTCAAAATTAATGTGCATCCAAATCATTGGAGTTACAGATCCTGACTTAGTTGCTGGGACAGAGCATGTAATTCTGCATTTTCTAACAAGCTTTAAGTAATGCTGTTGTTGGTCATACACCTAGAGAAGTGAGGGAGTTAGGCATTCTGGTTAAGGAAATACCAGCACAAAGGTGCACTGAGAAACAGTATGGTGGATTTGAAGAATAATAAGCAGCTGGGAATGGTTGGACCATTAACTGCAAGGTAAGAAGTCATGGGGGTTGATGGATCAAGGGAGAATTAAATGAAAAGACATGAGTGACTCTTCCTGGCACTTAGTAGGGACTTCAGCAAAGTTGCAGGATATAAGATCAACACACAAATATAAGTTCTATCTTTCTATTCCAGTGGTGAACAATCTGAAAAGGAAATTAAGTAAACAATTCCATTTACAATTGCATGCAAAAGAATATAATACCTAGAAAAAAAAATCAAACCCAGAAGATGAGAGATCTGTACACTGAAAACATAAAACATTGCTGAAAGAAAGAACTATATAAATGGAAAGACATCCCGTAATCATGAATTTGAAGACAATAGTATTAAGATGGAAATACTATCCAAAGTAATCTACAGATTCAGTTCAATCCCTATCAAAATTCTAATGGCCCTTTCTGCAGAAATGGAAAAGCTGATCATCACATCCATATGGAATTGCAAGGGGCCCTGAATAACCAAACAATATTGAAATAGAGCAAAGTTAGAAGACTCACACTTCCTGATTTAAAACCTTACTACAACACTGCAGCAATCACAATAGGATGATACTGGCATAAGGAGAGATGTATAGACCAGTGGAATAGAATTGAAAATCCAGAATAAACCCATACATTTATGGCCAATTTGTTTTTGACAAGGATGCCAAGACCATTCAGTGGGAAAAGAATATTCTTTTCAGCAAATGGTCCTGGAATAACTGGATATCCACATGTAAAAAAAAAAAAAATGAAGTTGGGCCCATACCTCACACTATCTGTAAAATTTAGGGGACTTGGGGAAAGGAACATATGGAGACTCTCTTTACTTGCTGTGTAATTTTCCAGTAAACCTAAAATACTCTAAAAATTAAGTGTAATTAAAAAAACAAAACTCCAGATGAGACAGGAATCCACATTACTAGAAGAGCTACAATGAAAAAAGACTGACAATAACAAGTGTTGTTGAGGACCTGCAGCATCTGAAACATACATTGCCAGTAAGAGTTGAAAATCATATGCCTGTTTTGGAACATAGTTTGGTAATTTTTTTGTAAAGTTAATATACACTTACCATATGACTCAGCAATCCCACTCCTGGGAATTTCTCCAAGAGAACTAAAAACATATGTCCATAAAAAGACTTCTATGAAATGTGCATAGCAGTTTCATTTATAATAGCCAAAACATTGGAAACAAAAGTTCATCAACTGGTGACTGGATAGACAAATTGTGGTACAAATATATAATAGGCATACTACTCAGAAATAAGAAGGAATGAATTACTGATACACATAACTTAGGTGAATCTCAAAAAGTATTATTATAAGTGAAGTAGCCAGACATAAACACTACATACTATATGAATCAATTTCTATGAAATTCTAGAAAAGGCAAAACTGTATTGACATAAAGCAAATTAATTTTTGCCAGGGACCAGGGTCAGAGAGGGCATTAACTATGAAAGGAGACAAGAGAACGTTTGAGGGGTACTTGAAATGTTCTGAATCATGGTTGTGATGGTGTTTACATAATTGCACACATTTGTCAAAACTCACCAAGGTGTACATTCAAAATTGAATGTTTTCATATGTAAATTACACTTTAATAAGGGTGATTTTTAAAAGCATTGAAAAAATGAACTCAAAATGGATCAATGACTTAAATATAAGAGCTATAATTATAAAACTCTTAGAAGAAAACATAGGGGTATATGTTCACAATGTTGGATTTGATAATGAATTCTTAAATATGAAAAAATCTAAGTAATCAAAAGCATTAATAACAATAAATGGGTAAAATGGATTCTATCAAAATTTAGAGTTTTTGTGCATCAAAGGACACTATCAAGAGAATGAAAAGATAACATACAGAATGGGAAAAATATTTGCAAATCACATATCCAGTAAGAGTTTAATATCCAGACTATATAAAGAACTATTATAACCCAATAACAAAAAGACCAACAATACAATTAAAAAATGAACAAAGGACTTACATGGACATTTCTCCAAAAAAGATATAAAAATGGCCAAAAAGCACATGAAAAGATGTTCGATCTCAATAGCCATTAGGGAATTGCAAATCAATGGCTCTAGGATGGCTATCATAAACAAATGGAAAAGAACAAGTATTGGTGAAGATAAGGAGAAATCAGAATCCTTGTAATTGCTGGTGGGAATATAAAATGGTTCAGCTGCTGCAGAAAGCAGTTTGGCAGTTCCTCAAAAGTGAAACATAGACTTACCATTTGACTAAGCAATCTCACCCTTCTGTAGATACCCCAAAGAATTGTAAAGCAAATTCAAGTGTACCTGTGTTCATAGCAGCACTATTCACAATAGCCAAAAAGTGGAAACAACCCAAATGTCCATCCATAGATGAAAGGATAAATAAATTATGGGATATACATGCAAAGTAAAGTTATTCAGCCACAAAAAAGGAATGAAGAACTGACACATGCTACAATGTGGAGGATCCCAGAAAATACTATGCTAAGTGAAAGAAGTCAGAAACAAAATATTGGCATGTTGTGTGAATCCTTTTATACAAAATACCCAGAATAGGTAAATCCACAGAGATAGAAAACATACTGATTGTTACCAGGGACTGGGGATGGGAGGGAATAGAAAGTAACTGCTAATGAGTACAGATTTCCTTTTGGGGTGATGAAAATATTTAGGAACTAGGTAGAGGTGGTAGCTGCACGATATTTGTGATTGTACCAAATTGTTGACTTTAAAATAGTTAATTATGTTGTACACTTTATACATTTTGTCGGTTATATCTCCATAAAGCTGGGAAGAAATTATAAAACACAGACAACCCAATACAAAATAAATAAAATGGTTAATAGGCGAATTTCAACTCAAGTTGAAAACAAAAAGCTGTTGCTCTCACCACTCCTGCTTCAACACCACACACACTAGGCACCATTTCACTGCTGACAGCATCATTGGGCTTAATTCCAGACTGCAGGACCAAGAATTATATCACTTCTAAGGCTGGTTGGCCTCCTGGGGAAATGTATCTATTTCCTTAAAAGTCTTTCTAATTCCGGGGCACCTGGGTGGCTCAGTCGGTTAAACGTCTGCCTTCGGCTCAGGTCATGATCCCAGAGTCCTGGGATTGAGCCCCACGTCGGGCTCCTGCTCTGTGTCTGCGAGGATCCTGCTTCTCCCTCTTCCTCTGCCTGCTCCCCCTGCTTGTGTTCTCTCTCTCTGTCAAATAAATGAATAAAATCTTTAAAAAAAAAGTCTAATTCCAAAAAATTAGGGGGATCAGGTTTCATTGGTATCTTAAAGCTAGAGCAGAGTCATGGGTCTTAGCAAACTCTGTTTTAGCCTACCATCACACATCTGTACTCTTAATTTCCTCTGGCCACTTTCGCTGCTGTGTCTTCACTTATTTACCACATTCACCCAAAGAAAAGGGAAACCGTGAATCCCCGGCTAGAGGAAACCCTCTTTGCTGGGGCGGCGGGGGGGGGGGGGGGGGGGGGGGG